>NC_133211.1:25683952-25761452 GCF_958299795.1 Porites lutea | reverse complement strand
GCAACCAAGGATGGCATGCAAGTCATGGCCGGAGAAGACCCTAGAGTGGCGGTCAATACAGTAACACCAAAACCTGGCCCACCCAAAAGGCGCATAAATCAAAAGAAATACAAACAGCCACCAGAGACAAGTGACCAGCAAGACAAATGTGGAAAGTGTGGTTATCGTGCCCACAAGCCACAAGAGAAATGTCCAGCCAAGAATGAACCCTGCAACAAATGTAACAAATTAGGGCACTTCGCCCAAGTGTGCAGAATCAAAAGAACCGAGTTAACTCACTCAATGATGAGATCTACCCCAGTGATGATAAGGAAGACACCAATGTACACCTACTACATATAGCTAGCCTAGAGATGAACGGGGTCACTAACAAATCACACTGCTGCGATGAAGATGAATGGTGGGAGACTTTGCAAGTGGGTAACAGTACTCTACGATGTCAGCTGGACACTAGCACGCATGCTAATGTCATTAACATCTCCCAACTTCAACAAGTAGCACCAAATGCCCAGATCAAGAAAACCAAGCAGATCTTAGTGTCATTTAGTCAACACCGAATGACACCAAGAGGTTACACCACCCTCCCTGTAAGATTCAAGGACCGAGAGTCAAGGGTGAAGTTCTATGTCATTGACAGCAAGCAAAACCCCATACTCTCGGGCAAGGCCTGTCAAGCCCTTAACTTGGTGCTGCGAGTACACCAGCTAGGCACAGACCTCAAGGAGCTCTTAGACCAACATCCTGATCTAGAGAAAGCATCAGGAGCCATGCCTGGAACATACTCCATTAAAATTGAACCCACTGCTAAGCCAGTAGTGCATGGCCCCTGGAGACAACCAGCTGCACTCCATCCCAAGATCGTGGATAAGCTGAAAGAAATGGAAAAGGAAGGACACCTAGCCAAAGTGATGCAACCAACGGATTGGGTGAACTCCATGGTTGTCTCAAGCCGAGGGGGAAAGATCAGGATTTGCCTAGACCCGGCGGACCTGAACAAGGCAGTCAAACGCGAACATTACCCGATACCTACAGTAGAAGAAATTGTGGCCAAGATACCTGATGCTACAGTCTTTACAGTCCTTGATGCCGAGAGCGCGAATCTTCAGATGAAGCTAGACTATGAGTCCAGCCTTCTGACAACAATGAACACTCCGATTGAAAGGTATAGATGGTTAAAACTCCCTGTTGGTATTAAATCAGCCCCTGAAATGTACCAAAGAGCCATGGATGAAATGCTAGAAGGAATAGACCATGCATACGCGATAATGGATGTCATACTCGTTGCTGGGCGTGACATCTCACACCATGATTCAGTCTTAGAGAAAGTACTCTACCGTGCCAAGAGTTACAACCTGAAGCTTAACCTTGACAAAGTTAGAGTTCGAAAACAACAGGTGCCGTACGTGGGTCACATCATATCCGCGGAAGGACTAAAACCAGACCCTGAAAAAGTTCAAGCCATGAAGGAGATGCCTCCCCCAACAACAAAGGAAGATGTACGGCAATTCCTGGGTTCCATACAGTACCTGGCTAAGTTCCTACCTATGCTAGCAGAGGTTGAAACTGCACTAAGGGAGCTCACAAACAGAGACGTTCTCTTCCACCGGGACGCGCCCCAAGCTGAAGCATTCCAACGGCTCAAAGATCTATGTTGCACAGCGCCAGTACTGGCATACTACGATGTTAAGAAAGAAACAACCATACAACGTGACGCTAGCAAGAATGCAGTCGGCGCGGTCGTGTTGCAAGAAGGAAGACCAGTAGCTTACGCTTCTCGCAAACTTCGTAAATCAGAGCTCAACTGGGCGCCCATAGAGAAAAGAAATGTTAGCGATTGTGTTCAGTGCACACAAGTTCAGAGAATACATCCTGGGGAAAGCCACACTGGTACAAACTGACCATCAGCCCCTTGAAACGATACTGCGCAAACCTATGTCAGTGGCATCGTTGCACTTGCAAGCCATGATCCTCAAAGTGAGTGGGTTTGACCTCAACGTTGAGTACCTTCCTGGAAAAAAAAAAGGTTCCTAGCTGACACTCTCAGCAGGGCAAGCCTGGACGAAGTGCCAGCAGAAGAAGATGAGCTGCAAGTGAACATGGTAGAAAGAATTTCAACCTCCAGAACAAAGTATGTTGAACTCCAGCAAAACACAGCCAATGAACTTCACACGCTCTACACCATGATCCAAGTGGGGTGGCCAGAAACAAAACAACATGTCCCACACAGTATCCGGTAGTATTGGGCACACGTGATGAGCTAGCGGCTCTAGATGGTGTCATTTACCGCGGCATGAGGATCGTAATACCCCCATCCATGAGGCCGGCAATGCTCGCAGTCATACATGGAACACACCTCGGAATTGTAAAGTGTAAGCAAAGAGCAAGAGAAGCGCTTTACTGGCCTGGAATGAGTGCTCAGATTGAAGAAAAAGTCAAGGATTGTACCATCTGTCGTGACTATGCTCCGGCGCAACAGAAAGAGCCACTGATACCAAGTCACATCTCTGACCTCCCGTGGGCAATGGACGCGTCAGACATCTTCACTTTTGAGAGCGAACAGTTCGTAGTCCTTGTTGACTACTATCCAAGTACATTGAGGTCACTAAATTGAAAGACTTAACGTCCCAGGAAACGATCCAAGCTTTAGAAGAGCATTTTGGACGGCACGGAATCCCAGCAAGGCTCATAACAGACTGCGGTGTCCAGTATACAAGCAAGGAGTTCACAGACTTTGCTAAAAGCTATAACTTTGAACATGTCCTGTTCAGCCCCAAGCACCCCCAAGCAAACGGGGAATCAGAAGCTGTAGTCAAAACAGTGAAGTCCCTTTTGGAGGAAAAACGAGAACAAGAACAAAGCGCTTCTAGACTACAGAGCCACCCCCATCCCCGGAATTGGCTTGTCTCCATCTCAGCTCTGCATGGGCCGCAGGCTGAGGACCACCTTACCAATGGCAATTGGTCTACTGAAACTTGAGACATATAATACCCAAGAAATAAAGAGAAGCTTTCAGAAAGCTAAGGACAAGCAGAAGTACCATTACGACCGTCACGGTACCAGAGAATTGCCTCCGCTCAAACCGGGTGACCATGTGAGAGTGAAGCCGGAACGTGGGTCAAAGGAGTGGAAAGCAGCAACCGTAGTACGAAGTCATGCTTCTCCACGGTCGTATGTGTTAGATACAGGCAGCCGTAGAATCAGACATTAACAGGGTGGCCTTGAGAGCCGATCGTCCAGAATCACATGCAGGTTATCAGCGGCGCCATGCAAGCACACCCCAGCAGCCAGAACCAGAACAGGAATCAGACACCCCGGACACCGATGCAACACCAGAGCCCCCTTCTGGGGAAACGCTGATGAGAAATCCAGTACAAGTTTTTGGGGACGGTCAAGAACCTACAATCACTAAAGGGAGCGCAAGGAAAGATCCAGAGCTGTCCCCGAGAGATCTGAAGTCGGAGGTTCAGCCCCATATGAAACGCGTAGCGGCAGACAAGTCAGAAACCCAGTCAAACTAGATTTATAGTAAGCAAAGAGACTACTCATGACATTGAGAACAATAGGATTTACGGTCTTTAAAAATCTTCATGACTTCGTTGTTCTTAAAAAAGGGGGGAGATTTTATATACCGCTGGACTTATTGTATCGCACCTACAGTTATTGTTTGTTATAGTTGTAGTCTTAACCAATCATTACAAACCACGCTGGTTGACTTGTGATTCAATATGGCGTGCATGTGGTGAATACATAACACTTATTTAGTGATCAGATAAATAAGATAATTATTTATGAAGAAAAATTGTGAAATAGCTGTTTCAGTTGTTAACTGTCCATTTTAAACAACTCTAAAGGCCCTTGTTCGTCTTTGTCTAAATGGCACATGACTGGAAGCCAAGAAAGGACTCTTAGGATGAGAGAATATGTTCTTTCAACACATTTGTAACAAGCCGATCGGCCACAGAGCCTTTCCTTTCACAGCCTAATTCTTACTGTTAGAATAAACACTATCAGAGGGTCTCTAGAATTATCTAAGCATGATTAAAGCATTAATTCAGCTGAAGAAAACGTAGGTTGGAAAGAGTACTTGCCCTATCATTTTTACACAAAATTCTGAAATATTGCCTTATGCATGCAGCCCAAACGATTCATAAGCCATTCAGTTCTGGCTTTGTGCAATAACATCAGTGCTCTAATGAATAACGGCTTGACACAGAAAATTTTCTCGACCTATTAGTATAGCAAAGGAGATGTACTTCAGCCGAAAAAACAATACATTAAAAGCACATTGTAATAAACTTATTACGTACACTTCATTTCTGTAATGTAGTCCTTGAGCTTGATTTCCTCTCTTACTGTAGCACTGACGGATATCCAGAGGAATTAGACAGACTGATTAGATTTAATAACGCCATACAAGGGTCGATTGCTCGATTTTAAACTTTTAATCCGTGTGAGCAAGGGCTAACCATTCACTCCTCCTTTCAGTTTCCCCGAATGCGACGGTCGATACAGAGGCAAAATTAGCCCACAACGAAGGTTAACGTTCTTTGTCAGGGCTCGTGGTTCTCGTAAAAACTTCTCAAACATGACATTCAATTCTCTTCTTCACTGCTATTGCATTCAGTTGCTAAAACAGGATTGTCGCGATCGACGTAAACTAGACACGGATTTCATGTTTGCAGTTCGAGAGGGCAGAAACTACAATGTAATGCGCAGTAGATTATATTTTTAATTTGCTTTGCGCATTCAATTCCCTTTAGCCAATGAAAAAATTCATATTTTTCTTTGCGTCCAGAACCACTGGTCAGTTAGAAAATTAAACCGAGTGGCTCTGGGGACGAGAATGAAGAGCTACTATGATAAGTTCCTCTTTTTCACCCTTCTAAACACTAGCTATTGATAATCTAAAGGGCCTGTGTCATGTGTCAAACTCAAGCTTTGGCTAAACTGCTCTGACTCATGGAGTACTCTTTCTTTGACAGGGTTGAATAACGTACTGCGCATGTCTGTGACATCACTTGTTTACCAACCGTAGCCCTTAACCATAGCCCATTAGCCCATAGCCACAAACGCCGGGCTCTGGTGACGAGAATGACCGTAGCCGCGCTTATTGCGCTTAATAGCCGCGCGGGGGATGCACTTTTGCGACGTGAACGAAGGAGAAATACTGCGAATACGTTAGAAGTACAAGTGTCGTTAAGGAATTCTAAGTAAACCAGGGATAAAGGAAAACGCTTTTGACACTCTCGGCGAGGTTTTCCATTGTTTTGATCGCAAGTTTTATCAGAAAGATGACTGAGAGAAAAAGAGCATTGCTAAAATTTTGGCGACTTTTCTTCAATGGTACGTAAACGATTTACTTTAATATTATATTACCTTATTACGTTTGAAGAAGAGCAAATCTTTGTAATATAGGCGAGCGATGACTCTTGTGGGTCGTTTCTTGGTGGCACGAAAGCGGGCAATGAGCTCAATGACACAGACACAAGACACAAGACAGCCCCCTATCATCGTCTGTACTATTGTTATAAATTTTTATTTCTTGTATATTATGGGGTGAAATAATGTGTTGTTGTTGTTGTTGTTGTAGAGCTTTTAAACATACACAAATGTTAGTGCGATCAAAGAAGCCTTTTCTTACACTAAGCTTCAGCACTTAATTTTGTTTGTGTACTGGCTTGTCCTACAACAAAGAGGTACTGGCCGAGCTGCAGAATTTATTTATTTAGTTAAGCTTGTTCATTTGTTTAATTTTTTGCACCTTTAACAAGCATGATAAACTTTTAAAGTTTAAAGCTTGTGAATTTTTGAGTTTTAGTATTAACTATAAGTTTACCTCATAGGTTTCACTGAATCAGAAGAATCAAGGAATGAAGTTCTAGACTTCAAAGAGAAAAATTAAGGAAGAGTAAAGAATAAAAAGAACATAAAAAAAGAATAAAGAGAGTTTACAAAGAGTCAGATTGTGCTTCTCCTGGTAATGAAGCTTCGAGAAAACTTCAGATCATTGATATCTTGTTACCAGCAAGCATCGATTGTGTTACCTATTTTTTCTTTCCACCGGCATTAATTTTGATTGTTGTCTTATACTGGTAAATGCAATAAAATAGCTCTTGTGAGCTTAGATGAGAATGGGTCAAGCTTTCAAACGTCCATAATAATAAAGGCTGCCTTTTATTAGAGAGTGAAGAGGATTTGGACCTCTGATTAGACTCTGTATTGCACTCTCTTCACTGTATGTGATTTTTCTTTGGCTCTTTAGTAAAGGGTCTTATTGATCAATCATTTATCTCATCTAATAGCTTCCAAGTCTTGCCATCACATGGTAGTAAAACTGCTACCCTTTAGTTCTTACTTCTTTAATTAAATGAGAGTTTGAAGACAGTTTGTAATTGGAAATGAACAGCAATTTCTCTCTTTGACAAGGGGAGACATGTACATCAGTTAAATTATTTCTAATATTAAAAGAAACAAATAAATAATTATTATGGCTCTCATAAAGGAAAAAATACTAAACAACCACTGCACTTTTTAAGCCCAATGTGTAAAATGTACTAAAAATCAGTTTATTCTTTTAACTAGTAGTAATCAAAGATTAATAAGTGCGTTCGAAGTTCAATGAATTTAGCTAAAATCATACAAAAACAGAGGAGGAAATTAGTTGAGAGATTAAATGAGAAAGACGAAGTATTTAAAGAGCAACATGAACAATAGCAACTTTAATAGTGAAACCCAAATATGTAACCAAAGATGTTTATCTACTTAGTTACAATGTAGTTTAGATACTGATTGTGGGAGACTAACTTTTGTAACAGTAACATGAATGATAGTAACTTGAATAGTTACAAGGGATTGGTTAGTTGCAAGGGAAAATGTAACAAAACATGTTAGTCTACTCAGTATCTTGAAAAACTGAAAATGATAGAGTAGATTTTATAACAACAACATGAGGCTATGATGAAGTTCAAAATGCTATGAAAATTAGATTTTTCCATGTCTAAACGTTTCGTGTCTGTGTGTCATAGCATTGTTTAACAATTTTTCTTAACTTAACAGTAACCTGGATGATACTAACTCGATTAGTCACAAGGTAAAATGCAATAATTAAAACATGTCAATCTACTCATTTACAATGTAGTTCAGATACTAAATGAGTGAGACTAATTTTTGTAACGGTAACATGAATAATAGTAAATTGAATAGTTTCAAGAAAGTTATGAAGTTGGTAATGCTATGAAACTTTTTGCAATGTTTAAAAGTTCTGGTGTTTGCATGTCATACCATAGTTTAACAAAAAAATTTTAATAGTAACATGAATAGTAACTTGAATAGTTGCATGGGATTGGTTAGTTGCAAGAGAAAATGTAAAAAAACATGTCAATCTACTCAGTATCTTGAAAAACTGAAAGAGATAGACTAAATTTTATAACAAGAACTGGAACATGAAGCTGTGATGAAGTTCAAAATGCTATGAAACTTAGATTTTTTTCCATGTCTAAATATTTCGTGTTTGTGTGTCATAGCATTGTTTAACTATTTTTCTTATCTTAACAGTAACCAGGGCCGGGTTGTTCAAAGCGCGATTAAGCAAACCCAGGGTTAGCGTCAATTTTTATTCCAGTTAAATTAATAACCAAAAGAGATTTTCTTAAGAATTCTTGCTCTTTAGTTTTATTTTTCGATTTGACTTCATGTGCAGCTTATAATTAGCTTTTGAAATCTTTTTAAACAAAAGAGATTAAATCTTTGATTAAGCTTTAATCGTGGGTTAGCAGTAATCGTCTTTTGAACAACTGGGCCCTGGATGATACTAACTCGATTAGTCACAAGGTAAAATGCAATAATTAAAACATGAGAATCTACTCATTTACAATGTAGTTTAGATACTAAATGAGCGAGACTAATTTTTCTAACAGTAACATGAATAATAGTAAATGGAATAGTTTCAAGAAAGTTTAATATGAAATTCAAAAATTAAGTGCTATAAAAGTTTTTGCGATATCTAAAAGTTTTAGTGTTTGTATCTCATAGCATGAATTATTAGTAACTTAAATAGTTACTAGAGATTGGTTTGTTACAAAGGAAAATGCAACAAAACATGTTAAATGGCAATTTTTTCAATGTCCACAAGTTTTCGCGTTTGCGTGTCAAAGCATACTTTAACTGTGTCTAGGTTTAAGACAGCCTCTGTGATTTCCTCCTCTGTTGTTTCATTTGCAATTAAGTGACAAATTGAAAACAACTTTGGCACTGCTTCTTGATAAACCTGTAGCTGAAGCTTCTGCAGTGGTTGTTTGGAGTTTTGGATATGGATCTTGAGTGTCCACTTTACACTGCAGCTGGTTGCCTTTTGTGTTACTTTGCAGTTATCGCAGACTGCAATTTTTCCCTTGATTGTAACTTTTTTTGAACATGAACAACAACAGTTGTATTTGGTGACACTGCTTATTCCTAGTATTTCTCCAATGGTTTCCGTTGTTGTTGAGATGTCACTGACTTCAGGTAATGTTTGTTTGAAGGGTTCAGCGTCCTTGATGGTGTATAAATTATCTTGTTTTGGTGTGTTCAAGTATCTTTGATTCTGAGATACTTTCATTCTCAAGTTGTTGAAGAAATAGGTGGACTGTGGTGTGACGCTGTCAACATGCTCACCCCAGAAAATAACTTTTATGTAACCAGATGGATCAACTATATAGCCTTCCTGTTTTTTGACAGGAGAATCTTGGATGACTATAGTTTTGGTCGCACTTAGATGTGATATCTTTCCTTTTATTGACACTAGCTGTTGTGGTGCTACTTTTGACAAGGATGCAATTGATGTGACATCATCTTGTGCTTTGTATGGAAAATCAGCTGTTGTTGAAGTGATGGTTGTGTTCCTGTTTATTACTACATCACTTCGTCCATACTTATTGCTGATGTTAAAATTTGAAATTTTAACCGGTGATCTTTGTGCGGCCATTGCATCAAGAGTTTCCTTCTTTTCAGTTGCAAAGCATACACTGCCAATGAGATCTTTCTCTGTCTGAAGGTGGCAGTTAAAGTAGCTTGTTGGTCCAGATTTTTTTACTGGTGAGACATTATGCACAAAGCAAGTTATGTCTTGTTTTTCTGTAGGAGGAGGTAAAAAGATATTTAGATTAATGTAATAAATTTGGCATGGATGGGATTACTGCATAAGGTAGCTTGTGTTATTTGAAAAAAACATATGTGTAAATATTAGTCTCCTTGTTTCATGTACTGTAAATCCTCTATTAAGCCCACAGGGGGCTTATTGTTTTAAGGCACATTGGGGGGGGGGGGGGGGGGGGGGGGCTAAATAGAAAGGAAGGGCTTAATAGAAGGGGAAGTGTTAAAATTTAGCAAAACAGGAGCAGTTCACCACTCATTAATTACTGTAATTAAGATTATTTTTAGTACAAATAACAGTGATATTTTGGCCAAAGTTTGCCACCAACATGCAAGAGGTGTGGGAAAAATAAATTGTATCATATAACTACATGAGAACATTAAAGGGTGACAAAAGTGATAGGAAACAGTGTACATCTAATACCTAGATGTTCAAAATAATATGTTTTATTAATGAGAGCATATAGAGCAGGTAAGGTTATAAAATGATTTTAAAACAAGAAGCATTAGTTTAATAGAAGAAAGGAACGTATAACCATAATATTTAAGTATGACCGGGAGATACATACCTGAAGCCATATTAGATCTCTGTCTTGTCTGTTGAAAAAAAAAAAAATAAGGATGTATACAGATGTTTTAGGAGGGTGTTTAAAATACCTTTAAACCCTAGTTAATACAACACTCTGAAACATTACATGGAACTTTGCTTTAAATGTAGTTGGAAAGTGAACTATTTATAACCATAAAAAAAAATCATTTATGTATGCATGTGTTGAAGGCCGTATAATCAATTTATTCTAATTAATCAATTTTGGGTGCTGTACTGTTGTGAGTGACTTTGTTCGCATCACTCAACTTGGGATCAATTTATATTTGCTAGATTATATAGCCTGCTTTCTTCTTCAAGTCTATATTTTAAATTAGTGGATTTCTTAAGACTCTTAAGTCTTTCAAAAGTCATTGGTTCAATAATACAAGATGAAAGTGTTTTCACTCTGCTTATAGCTACATATGAAATGCCTGCAGTAGTTTCAGTCTGACCAATGTCAATCCATGCTTTTGGCAGTGTTAACCCTTGGCTCTTGTGTATTGTGATTGCCCAAGCAAGTTTGAGAGGCAACTGTTGTCTCTCATGTAAACCATCTAGTGTCTGTGAGGTTATTGTTATTGGGCATATAGGCACACATCGTGGAATGCTATCACTGATAGATGGACCTCTATACTCATTAAATTTTACTATGACAGCGACAGGCAAGTCTGGTGGTTGCTGGTTGTTTGCATAAATGAAATCTTCAACCGTTCCAGTTGCACCGTTACAAAGTCCAACATCTATCCATAGGTTCATGGTAAGCATTACATGTGCACCTTTTGCAAGGAAAATGGTCGGTTGTAAACCTGACATGTCATCCGAACTTGCTTTCTTAGCTATATCACTAGAGTGACGTGCAGTGATGCAGGCTATTGGCTGATGAAGTTCTGATAACTGTTCAAAGTTATAATTGGCAACTTCTTCATTGCTGAAATAGAGCCTAGTGGCATCTTGAAACTCATTCACGTTCAATGCTATGGAAGGCTGTCTTGCCAAAAGAAGTTTCCAATCTTGCTCATTAGAATCTCCTGTGCGAAGGCGTATGAGTAAATCTCTAAACTGAGCTTGCTGTTGATTTAAGCCTTGAACCCTCTGGTTTACTGACAGTTTTACAACATTGCCAAACATGTGATAAGCTAAATAGCCTTGTTCACCTGTAGAACTGGAGGGTCTCGAATGATATAATGGTTTATCTGCCACTGGAGGCAATTGAGCTGGGTCACCAACTAATATCATGGATTTACCACCAAATACTTCGTCATTTTTGCCTGTTGCTTGTCGGCAGCGTCTATCAATCCAGCCAAACAATGTTTGTCCTAGCATAGAGTATTCATCAATTAGGATATAACTGATATCTTTCAGCTTGGTTTGTAATGTGACAAGCCCTTGTCCTGTTAATTCTTTGTTATGTCTTGGGCCAACAGGCAATTTTAATAGTGAATGGATCGTACATCCGTTTATGTTAAATGAAGCTTTGCCAGTTGTGGCAGTCACTGCACAAGAGTGTTGGAGCAGGTTTCGGATGGCATTAATGAGGTAACTTTTCCCTGTACCGGCAACTCCAAGTATAATAAGAAGCAATGGATCTTTAGGGCAGGCTTGTTCAGAATGTGCTTTCACCATATTGTAGGCATGTCTTTGCATGTCACTGAATGTATTAACATCAATATTTTGTTGTTGCAAACCAAAGGTAGAATCCAAAGTATCTTTCTTAGTTTTTATCCAGGATGGCATTTCCTGTATTAAGTGATTTGCATACTTAATCTTGTCATTTTGCCAGTCATAATCAGGCTGAGAGGTTTGTTGTGTTATATTATCTTGGTTAACAAAATACCCAGGTATGAGATCTGCTAAATCCATCCACTCTTCACGCTGTGGAAGCTCTTCTGAAGAGTGCTCTATATTTGGTTCCTCTTCTGTGTTATTCTGTACACTTTGTAGTTTTTCATACCAGTCAGGAACATGCTCTTCAGCATATGGTGTTTGTAGAAATTCCTTCCATTTTGTGATGTATATTTCATCAGTGCCTTCCTGACAATCCCAGGCATTGTCTTGTGTAGTATGCCAAGGTTTGTGCTTAAGTAACTGATATTTGCAATAAAGTCCAAAATTTGGACCTTTTGAATTGGAAGAAAATACTGGAAAAACTCTGGGAATCATGTTATGAGGCTGAACTGTTAGTTTGTTGTTGACAAGTTTGTATTTTGTTGCAAAATGAATGAAATTAAGAGCCATTATATCTGGGATGGTTTGAATATATTTTTCCCTTTTAGCGTAAGTATCAAGCAATGAGTCATTGGTTACAGTATCTCCATCATTTGTTATAGTTTTGATTCTACGTGAACCATTTAGACTAATAGGTACCACATTAAATGATGAGCTGACAAGTTTCAGTGACATCAGATGATGCATAGTCTCTTGTGCAGAGAAGTCACGTTGGCCAAGTGACTTCATTATCACTTTTTTTATCAATTTTGTAGGGTTGCTATTGTTGTTGCAATTACGGACAATAGAATTAAATGCAAGTTTCATTACAGGTGACTTTGGTTCACCTTTTGAAGCATATTTTGCAAGGTATTCAACACATGCATGATAATCAATGATCACTTGAATATCACAGTTTGCCCTCCAGCCTTGAAGCTGAAGTCGTTGGTGATTATTGAGTCTGCTATCATTCCTCTTTGTTATGATCTTTGCTTTGTATTGAGTGCTTCGATCTTTTGTATGAATGGGCTCAAACTCTAGTTTTGTATTAACACAAGGTTCAAATGGAAACTTAAATCTACATTTCAGTTCTGTTTCGTTTTGTTTCTTTCTAAGACAATAGTTTGTACTACAGCGAGTGTGCCTTTGTACAGTATTCAACAAATCAACATAATCTTGTTCAGAGTCTTGTAAACTTACAAGGTCCTTGTGACGCTTTTGACAAGGATGAATAGAGGGCTTCACCCATGTGCCATTATCTGGTGGATCTGGATTATATGTAGACAATAACCAATCTACATACTGACAAACTACCTGGGAAGCCTTTTTCCCATCCACTATCTGTTGATTGAGTTCTAGTATATTGACTTGCTCAGCTGTATTAGTGGACATTTCAGCCAAATAGCCTTTTAGAGCTGTTTCTGAGAGTTTACATAAACCTGGATCATTTTTCAGCTTTGCTACACCATGACAATGTATACTACCTCTAGCTTGATATTCAAATCTGTACCAGTGCCACTCAGCATCTAGTGAATTGTATAACCAGTATTTAATAAAACTTTCTAAACGCTGTGTAAAGAACCAGTCTGTAATATGAGGATTGTTAATCACATTCTGCCGTTTGTTGTCAGTTGAATTATTACTGACTGAGTTGCCAAAAATTGCATGAAGTTCAGGCCAATGCATATCAGCAGAGGAGAATGTGAAAAAGAATGTTGGAGCTCCAGCATGGGCTATTATTGCTTTTAAATCTTCTTTAGCTTTGTGCCAACAAGCATTAGAACCAGTAATGTTACTAAGATAGCGTGATATCTTAGATATAAACATACTTGTGTTATTGCTAGTTGCCATTTGCCGCAGCTCTTCAGCAGTCAAATGAGCTTCTCCTGGGTTTTGTTTTAGGAACATGCCTGTCTGTTGCAGAATACGTTTTCTTTGTATCATATTCAATGCCCAGTAACCAAATCTGGGGTGAGTAGCAAAGCGATATACCCATTTGTCATTCTTGTTTTCTCCAAACTTTAAAAGGTGCTTTACTCTTTCTCCGAGTGGTATATCTCGGCGTAATGATGGGTTAGTAGGATCACCCTTACCATCTGGAAATAATGTTGGGAAAGCCATTGTTGCTAAAAAGGGAGTTACATACTCGTTTAATGGTTCACTGCCAACTGTTGGCCAGGGCAAGTGATTAGAATCATTAGACAATTGTTGGCGCACAGCTTCTATTTCTTGCTGCTGACACTCTGGAATAGGCAGAAAACTACTCATTTCAGTACCCTCATTATAAACAATGTCATCTTCATTTTGAGGACCTAAGTCAGGTTCACATGTGGCATCCAAATCTATATTCTCTGTTTCAACCGAGAGAAGACCATGTGGAACACCATGTTCTGGTAAAGAATTTAAAGAATTTTGATTGATGGTTATGTCCTTGTAGTGTGAGTTATTATTAACAAGCCATTGTAGTGCATCAGCTACATTTTGCCTTCGCACTGTCACATCTTTAAAACTGTTCTCTTTACCTTTCATCTTAACAACAATAACAGATAGATCTTTTGGGTATCTAGGCAGAGAATGTGCTAGTTCAGCTATATCCTGAGGCAAATTGATACAGTGGCCTGAATAGCCCCTTTGTCCACCAGGTTTTATGTAAACTCGCATAACAGGAAGTGCACGTGCAATAAGCATTTCTTCTACTTGGGTTAACCCCTGCAGTTGTAAAGGTACTAATGATGGCACCATGTCATTTTCCTTAGAAAACTTTTTTGGTTGTTGTTTATCTCGTATGCACCTCTGACACTGGTAGTGATCAACCTTCCTTGGACTGGATTTCAATGGCCATGCTTCAAAACAGACAGTGCATTGGCAAACTGAATACTGATTGGACTTATGAAAATCGTTCATGTTATTTTGTGCATGTTTTTGTTCGTGAACTGGACCAGCAGAGCTCTCTTTTTGTCCTGCAGAAATTGTTTGAGACCTTTTATAACTGGCTCTCCTATTTGCAAGTCTCTCTTTTCGCTTTTCAACAGTTTCTTCAGACGTTCTTTTTCTATAAGAGTCTTTGTAACTTTTTAGTCTCTCTTTTTGCTTTTCAACAGTTTCTTCAGACACTCTTTTTCTATAAGTGTCTCTCTTATTTTTAAGTCTCTCTTTTCGCTTTTCAGCAGTTTCTTCAGACATTGTTTTTCTATAAGTGCCTCTCTTATCTTCAAGTCTGCTTGCCCTTTCATTAGCTGTTTCTGTATATTTGACTCTTTTCATGTAATTTCTGTGCTTAAGAAGTCTACCATGTCTGTTTTCATTGGTTTCTGATAATTTTCTCTTTATGCATGTGAGTTTGTTTTTATATCTACTGTTTTTGTCAGTCAATGTTGAAACATAATGCAACTCGTTAATATATCCAATAAATATTGTCTTTCGTCCATCCTGATCAGCAACAGGAGTTAAGATTGTACTTTCAGGTGAATTTATATTAGACTGTGTGATATGAATGACACAGTTGTATGCATTGGCCACAGCTTGCATTATGATGTTATCACACCATGTGCCTTGTTTTGACATTTGTTGAATATAGTTATTCCAGTGATCATTAGAAATGCTTTCAATATACAATTCTGGGTAACTCTGTAAATGGCCAATTCCAGCCATACGAATTTCAAGATGCAAGTCAGCAGTCCTATACAGTTGGTGCGAAACTGATTTAAAGAAACAATCTCCAAATCCACCTACATCATGTGGTATAAGTCCTATGAGACGAAGCCTTTCAGTTAAACAATCCCATGGTAAATCATGACTAACAGCATTCTCAGGAGACATACCTCCATTTAATTTTGAATTATCATTATGAGTTTGAGGAAAGCTTTTTCCACCAGAATTCATTAAATCTGCCACACGGATATGTGTTTGTCTACAGTTACATGTAGAATAGTTATCTGTTGTTGTAAATTTTCTTTTCTGTATGTTCATGTAAAAAACAAATTTACTATAATAATGATCATTGGTATACCAGAATTTCCAGGTGTTGTAATTTCTACATAAATTAGTGATAAAAGAACTGTCTGGAAGATGTTGTCTTACAAAAGACTTGATTCTATTCCTAGACTTCGTATTACTTAGTGCCTTTAGAATTATTTTAACAGGAACGCGAGATGGTTCCCTGTCCCTTTTCCTCTGACAATTCACTCTTTTCTTACGAACTTCAACATTTTCAGAAATAGTTACACTATGATTTTCAATTTTCTCAGAAGAATAACTTGTCAAAGCCTTATCATGATCTTGTGAACTACAATCACCACTTATCAGCCCGGTAACCATTTGACTTTTGTCACTTTTCATTTGGCGCAATGGCCATCGAGCAGAATGACTCGGTTTATTTGCTTTGTGACCACAACGGGTCATTTGGCGCAATGGCCACCGAGTACAATGACTCGGTTTGTTTGGTTTGTATTTGTGACCGCTATGGGTCAAAGCACAATGGCTTGGTAGATTTGCTTTGAGACAACTTTGTGTCAGAGTTATCGGTTGATTTGCTTTGTTGTTCGGCAAATTCGAGGACATCAATTCAAAGCAGGAGAGCAGCGAAGGTCTTCGGTTTGTTGTAGTTCGGACAACGCCGACATCGGGCTTTCTACATGCTCTTGGAGTACTAAAAAGTTTCCTGGTAAGGCTTTGACAAGTTGAAGCGATGAACTTTTTAAGAAACATCGCATGAAGTTTGAGAAAAATAAATGAACTTACCGAATAATCCAAAGATATCCACGGAGGCGACACGGACGCACGAGCAGCTTGCACTCGCACGAGGTATAGTTGCGTGCGCACTCGCACGAGGTATAGTTGCTCTCGCATAAAAATAGTTGTGTGCGCATGTCCACCAGGTGAGCCCGCAATTTCTTTGGCCGGCTATTGGGCTTAAAATTCGTGCGCGCGCTTAATAATTATTCAAAATGGCGCAGATTTTGAACATCGCCCGTCCAAGTAACCAAAAATCTCGAATCTTCACGCCTGGCATGCACAGGTATCCCATCGACCACAGGATCCCCAAAGATTACGAAGCGTTCTCCTAACGTCGAACGCAATGATATTCAATTGAGCTGAAATTGGAAGTTTTTTTCCTGGATAAGACCCACTTATATTGATTCAGCGTTCAGTGATTATTTATTATTCTTGTTAACCGTGTATAAATACAGTATAAATTCTTGAACAGTTGGGTAACAATTTTAACAAACTTAAAAAAGGTTTTACTTTCGGAGACATTATCAGTTGGCTGGTGAAAGAGGAGAATATCAGGAAGCCAAACTCAAGAACACAATCAAACAAAGTGAAGTGCCCCACTACATGTTCAAACTATTAAAACCCTTGAAAAAGAACTTAGCTGTTGATCATTGGCAGTCGCAATTGTCAACTATTTGCACCTTTTTCATGAATTTATTTCTTTATAGTCAAAAGGGAGGTAAAATGAAGCTAACTCAAGGATTACAGCTAGCTTGAATTACTTCGATGGTTTAACATACCAAGACGGGTTGACACACTTCAGTTTCACAAATGAGTCGGTGACAGTTAAAAATGGCAGGTTAGCATAGATGCCAACCCCAAAAATTTGAAAAGCGGGAGACATTTTTATGAGTCGACTTTTATTGAAGTTATTCCTTATTGACTTACAGATATCGGTTCTTGCAATTGTTTGACAGTGTAGTGGGGTCTTTAACAATCGGTGACAGGATACGAGGATGACGGCTGATAGCGCGTGCACTATAGAAATCGCCTAAAACAGTCTGTTCGATGTTTGATCTTTGTTTTGCGAGGGTGACGTATTAACCCTTTCGAGTTTTCTAACATTATGACCCTCCATAGTGTTGTAAGTCCTGCACTGGGGATGGGCAACTTCCGACGGTCGCTGTGGTTCTTTAACGTCCCTCTGGTTCAGGTTAGTGTAGTGCATGTGAGAGACGGGACCTACCGGCTTAACGTCCTTATCCGATAAGACGCGAATGTCTAACCATTTGCAGAAGTTTAGAGCAAAGGCAGCACATTCTCTTCAATTATTTTAAAACCCTGAGTGGATCGTTCGGCCAGGATACGAACACCCGACCTCCCGCACAACAGGAGTTCCAAACGCTAGGGAGGCGCGCAAAGTACGCTGGATCCTCGAGCATGCTCCAAAATTATGCTTTGCTTTTTAATTTTTCTGGCAAATTTACCAAAATATGAAACTAACCAATTACAATCTGCAAAGCTCTTTTTTTGGTCGCCGGAGAAGCAGAAAAATTCAAATAAGAACAAATCGAACAAATATTGCTTTTTTTCGCCTAGTGCAGTGAACTGGCTTTTTCTGTGTCGCGACAGTAAATTACGCTAGTGGACAGCGCGCACATAATTAGCTGAGTGCTGTGAGTAGCTGAAACCACGAATTTCGTGCTGAAATCTAATTCTCAAATGCATTTGACAAACGTGGTCAGGAAAATTCGCCTTTAGGTGTAGAAATAGCTATAACACAAGTTTGCAAATATCGAATATCGTCTAACTCTTATCCGGGATAAGTTTCCATGTGGACTTGCATTTTTGCAACTGATTAATTTAGGGCTCCTCCTTGAAAAATATGAAAACACACGAACTTGCCGTTCGAAAAGACATTGAATCTCTGAGGTAATTGATATTCAGTAATTTAACAAATACGGTCGACTCCCGATAACTCGAGCCTTCAAGCTAAGGGAAATCGAAAAAAGTTCGAGTTATCGGGAGCTCGAAGAAAATAACTGGACGTAAGGTGAAAAACAGTTTTTCCTGAACAGTGAACATTTTAATCACATTTTATTGCAGAAATGTTAAGTTAAAATTGAAAGATACTTTCAGATTATAAACCACAACCTATAACGTAACAAAACATGGTCTAAATAGAGCCTGAGTTTGACTGTTTTGAGAAGTGAAGCTGTTTCACGTTAGATTTGTGAGAAACAACATCAGCCTCCACTAGTGAACTATATCTGCAGCACGTCAATGGGACTTCAAAATCCAATGTTTCGGACGCTAGTACACTGTTTTTCCCGACTTTTTAAGCGCTCAAAACATGGTTCGAGTTATCGAGGGTAAAATTGTATAGAAAATGACCTGAGGGGAAACGAAAATTGGTTCGAGTTAGCGGGAGTTCGAGTTATCGAGGGTTCGGGTAAAATTACAGTAAATGTATGGCGGAAATCCAGGGGAAATCGATTTTGGTTCGAGTTAGCGCGAGGTTCGAGTTATCGGGAGTCAACTGTATAAGTTTATTAAAAACCATTAAAACAACTTACCGAACGAAGGAGGGATGTCGTAAGGCTTCTTGAATTGAAAGGTCGGTTGAACATGGGACTTGAGCTACCTCTGCACTTCTGGGAAACCTAGACGCGTAAATCCTAGAATTTCACGCTGCAGTTGTGAAAAATGTGTGGCCGCCATTGCTTCACTCGACTTCACACAGAGTTGTGCAATGACTGACAGGAGCTGGAAGTACAACTCGTGAGGTACAACTTTCCCGCCATTTGATGTGGCGGGAAAGTCTCATGTATTCTCATCGTTCATTGGCTTAAAAGCTGCTCCAATAGGAAGATTGTTTATATCATTGTGCAGATAGTGCGTTCGATCTTCGCTAGTGGGAGTGTGAAACAAAAAGACTCACAAAACGACAAGGAGGATGTCTGTTTTATTTTTTTACAAGTATTCAATATTTATAGTGGACGTAAAAAGCGGGAGATTTATGTACCAAAGCGAGAGAGCGGGAGACGAGGCAAAAAAGCGTAAGTCTCACGCCAAAAGCGGGAGAGTTGGCATGGTTAGGCTTGCTGTTGTTCCCTGCAGAGACTGAGCAACTGCGGAAGATTTCATACGCTACATGCACCAGAGCAAGACTGAATTAAACTATTTAGATTCAGCACGAAATTTTGGTGGCCTAGATTTCTAATCTAGCATTTACTTTATTAGTAAATCTCTTTGCAATAGCTGGATAGTGGAAGAAAGAAGAGAAACCTCAGTGAATTTTTTTTTTGTTCTTACAGTTCTTATAGTGAAACCTAGCGAAACAAAGCGAGAGGAATAACAGAAATTAATAGTCGATCATTCAAGGAAAAATAAAAATAAAAATCAAATGTTCCTTTAATGCTGACACTGATATGAGATGCCCGGCTGATCACATGTTGATAAGCCGTCGCTCAATTCTGTTTTTGGCGCTTGAACAATCAGAACAATTCGTAAACATTCGAATGAAAGAACTGTTCTGCTTCGAACGTTAATCCTCTTTTGTTCATAGCAAAAAACGGAAGAAAAATTACGAAGATGGAAAAGAGAATTGAATAAAGTATGAAATATTCTACCTTTAGTTTGAATATGACCCTTAAATATTCGGAAACCAACTTAAAAATCGCCAAAAATTTAAGGATGTTTTGAAAATCCTTTTGCAAACGACTAATTTAGCAGAGACGCTTCGTTCGTGCGTCCTCTTTTGTTCAAAGCAAAAAATAAAAGAAAAAGTACAAAACTATAGACGAGAATTGAATAAAGTATGAACTGCTCTATCTTTACTTTAAATGGGAACCTTAAATATTCAGAATCCACCTTAAAAATCGCCAAAATGTGAGGATGTTTTGAAAATCCTTTTGTAAACGATACTAGTTTAGATACCAGATCTCTCCCGTTTCTGCACATGCGCAGACGTTATTCAGCTTTGTCCTCTTTTTTAATAATTCATTAGTCAGCTTTGGCAGAGCCTGTGCTCTGGAGTCAAGTGGCCGGAGGTGGAATTAAAACAAAAAGAAGGATGTACATATAGTGTTTTGCCCAGAGCCACAAGGTCATCAGGGAAACCAAACCTAACTGAGTAGAAAAGATTTATTGTCAGAATGTGAAGGGGTCAGTCATCTGTCATCCCTGGTAACAGTAGAATCTGACAGTACATGTGGACCCTGTGTATAGCTTGAGAGTGCTTTTGGCTTTCCCATAAATTTAACTAAGTCAACCAATCAAGAAGAATGAATGATTGGTTTAAGTAAATAATGAACAGATTCAAATGTGCAACTATCCTCTTTCTTTTCCGCATCTTGAATAAAGGCCTTTTTGAAATTCTCTGTATAAGTTACATTTAAGACCAAAACCAAAAGGATGTCAAAATTCCTTTGGTTTTTGCATGTGTAAGGTAAATCATGGCTGTTCCCTGGCGGGAAGCCTTAAGTGCCCTAACTTTGCACTGTAGCACATAGAATACATGAAGCTTGTATACTTGACAGACAAGTGAATTATATTTGTTACAAAATGTATATCCTTTGTCTATCCTTTTAAAGTCTGTGAATAAAGATACACATAAGAATTGTTTCACAATCCTTATAATTGCTTTCTGACTAGCAGTATTGTTTTCACACAATTCTATCCTGTTTAGGCCTGTTGACAACTTGACTGAGGCTGATATATCTATCACAGGCAGCTCAAGGTCAGTGATTGGACACCCGTTAATACAATGCTTTATACTTTTATGCAGCAAGCATTTTTTTGTATTTTTTGATAGATTATTATGGATCTGGTGAGTCTATATTTTCTCAAAACCATAAAAATACACAGTTTTTTTAAATTTCTTCAAGTATTTGTTTTGTGTGTGTAATTTGATTGTAAACAGTTAAGAAGAGATTACATGAAAAGCAAAGAAACATCTATGTTGAGCTAGGCTAAGTTCAGTTCCACATTTATGCTTGTGTCAGTTTGCCATTTTAAAAACATTTTAAGTGATTTTCTAGGACAAACTCGACATTGTCTTTGTTGCATAACATAGCGTTGTATTAGTAGCTATTAGTGAGAGTTCAAGAACTGAGCCTCGGCTACTTGTGCATATATCTACAAATGAAAATCTTGATTCCAGAGATGATTCTAGTAGTCCTATTGGAATCATAGACATGATAAATAGAACTACAGCGTATAAATGATGGTTATGATTCCAGAGATGGTTATAATAGTCCTTTTGAAATCATAGCTATGATCAACAGCACTGTAAATCATAATTATGATTCCAGAGTCCTATAAAAATCATATAGTACAGGAAAATGGTGCAGAAAACATGCGGAATTGTTCAAATTAGTGTTAAAAGCACCAAATTTGGCAGAGGAATAGAGGTCAATACCCCGAGTACATCTGGATTGGAAGACACCTGCAGGTGCCACTGTGAGACGCAGGGATCAAGAGTTTAAACTTTGCGTACCAGGCTCAACTTGGGACTCGTGCTTTCCAAACTCTAATTCTTCAACCGGAATATTTCTGTGAGCTGAATTAGGCCAGTTGGATTCAGGTCGCCATAGAAACTCAGGCCCTTGTAGCCATCAGTGATTTAAGTTTAACTCTAAGGGAGTCAAGTCACGCAAAACGTCGTCAGCTGGATTTAGTAATCCTGTGCATGTGATTCCATAGTTTGGGCTAAGAGTTCTCTCTTATTTGTTCTGCACGATTGGCAATGTAAGTCTGGAAGGGACCTTCTTGCATTCTTCAAATAGTGGAGCAATATCTCGTTATCTGTCCAATACTTCGCGCATTTGATAGGCAGATCCATTTTCTCCATTAGCATCACATGCGTGTCGACGGCTGCACGCTTGTAGTTCAAGACACGGAATGGTAACAAACTTAACTGGAGCATTTCTTGCTGATTGACCCAAGACCACAACTGACGAGGAAGCCCTCTTCCAAAGGCTGATCCCAATCCAACTCTGTCTTTCAAGTGTCCTGTATTGGAGTACTAGCAGTAATGGTTTCGGGTGCTGCAAAGCAAAGAGGGTCGTCCAAGGAACAAATGGAAGACAGAATTCCTCGCTTTGTCTCAGGACGGTTTAAGTCCCTTATTTTAAACCCTAGCTCATCTGTTTGCTAAAAAAACGAGGTATACACAGTGTGCAGCGCGCTTCTTTCTCCAGGTGACTTATGTTGGATCTTTTGCTTAAAGAACGAGGCATAAACAGTGTGTAGGGCGCTTGTTCCCCCGAATGGCTCATGTCGGATCTTTGCTTAACAAGGATAAATACACAGAGTGCCGCGCGCTTGTTCCTTTGCGTGGCTTATGTCGGAAATTCGCTTAAAGAACGAGGCATACACAGCGTGTAGGGCGCTTGTTCCTTCGCATACCTTACGTCAGATCTTTGCTTAACGAACGAGGCATGCACAGTGTGTAGGGTGCTTGTTTCTTCGAGTGGCTCATGTCAGATCTTTGCTTAAAAACGATTAATACACAGACTGCGAGCGCTTGTTCCTTCGCGTGGCTTATTTTAGATATTTGCTTAAAGAACGGGGCATACACAGGGTGCAGCGCGCTTCTTCCTTAACGTGACTTACGTCGGATCTTTGCTTAAAGAACGAGGCATACTGGTACAAGAATTTTTTCAGCATTGTTATTTAGCTTTGCCTCTGTTAGCCATTATACCATAACCGGTAGCCTAAGAGAACAGCCGACATTTTGCGCGCCACTACTGGTTTTCGCGCGCAGATGACGTCTCAGAAACGAGTGCAGAAAATCATGTTTCATATCTAGGTAGTGACACGTCATCAGTATAAAATTTCCTCACGCGTTTCTCAGGCGTCATTTCGCGGGGAAACCAGTTGTGGCGTAATGTTGGCTGTTTTCTTAGGCTAAATAACTGGAGATGGGAAAAAAGTACGTCTGAATAGGATCAACACACACTATTCTAATTTGTGTACCTTGACAAGTAAATCCATCTCCATGATAAGGCGAAGGGCATGAACACGTATACGAGCCAGGTGTGTTTTTGCACACAGCTTTTAAGTCGCATCTATGCTCCCCTGTAGCACACTCATCAATATCTGTAATGATATAAGGGAAAATAACAACAGTTTGCTTAAACACAGCAATACCAGTCTATATTTTTGTATTGTAGAGTATTCTGGGGGTAGCGGTCTGTCAAGGGGTTGTTCCGGGGTATTCCACGGTATTCCTAAGGGTTCTGGGGTGTTTCAGTGTTGTTCCAGTCCATAATAATCTTATTCGATAGTCAAAGATATAAGAACGCCCCCTTGGATTGTAAAGACTATGCAAAATATCTCAGATTATTGATTGATTGTAACATTTCTTGGAAAAAACATTTTGACTACATTAATTTAAACATCAGTAAAACCGGTATAATTGCAAAACTAAGGCTCCGAGATACAATCATCATGTATAGACAAACATGAACATGAAAAAAGGAAATCATCCCCTATGCGTAAACCGGACTGGCCCGCCAAGATTACCACTTGCTACCTTCGGGCCGATGGACTTTTGAGTAAGGAAAAATAAAGATTATCTGCGACTTTCACGTTCCCCATACTGCAATTTGCTTTCCCCACAAAAGTTTGCATAAGCTTTGTTTTGAATTTCTCAAGTGACGATTGTTATTCCCGAGAGAAGTTGGAAATAATGCTTAGGCAAAATTTTGTGGGGAAAACAAATTGCATCATGAGGAATGTGAAAGTCGCAAATTGTTGTAACTGTATGTTGTTGTTGGAACCTTTTCCGAACACACAAACAAGTCTGAGCGTGCAAAATTCTTTTTAGGATCGATGAAGAAAAAGTTTGTTGACTTACGGGCTGTTAGCAATCCTCCGCGCTCTTTCTATTTTACGATTATTGCTATTTTTATTGAGTACCTAGCGGGAGCCTCTGCTGAGGAGAGAGAAACTGGTGGGTAAAAGGAGCTATTCACGAAAGACTTGGCCCTAATAGAGACTCTGAAACTAATTCAGTTAGTGCGAAGGTCAGTTATTCAATTAAAGTCTAGAAAACTTTGGACCACCAGATCTCTTCCGCTGGTGGGTTATTTTTTAGAAGAAAAATACTTTTCTAGTCTACATGACAAAAGTTCTTGTTTAGTCTACGCCATATGCTTTTATGAAACCGTTAACGATAAATGGTGTCTACATAAAACGGTTCGGCAAACTGAAAGTGGTTTACAAGGCGGTTTTCTTAAACACTGTCTGAACTCTGTTTAAAGAGCTAGTACTCGCCCTGAAAGTCTCCAGAAGCGTGGATGCCTGCGATCAGACAACACAGCGGCCGATCGGTCACACAGCGGAATCGAACGTCCTTGAGGGAACCACAGTTTCTTATACCGACAGTACAATGGCTAGTGGGGCAATGGTAATGCACCAATCACAAGCAACCGCAGTGTTAATGCACTCATTTTTTTCTCGTTTCTCATTATATACTCTCCGTTTATTTTTCTTTCAGAAAATTTACAAGTTACCTTGACAACCATATATATCCACCCTCATTGATATGTGTCCATTCCACTCTACTGGTCGAAAAAGTACGTATCGTGCCCTTATTGGTGGGTTTAAGTGGTGAAAAACTGGAGTGTTCTGGTCAGTGTTTCCGGAGAATTCCTATAATGAAAATTTGTCAGGTTATTCGGTATTATCGGATGTTCGTGATAGCGCAAACCACTGAATATATCGCAGTCCAGTTGATAATCATTAGGAAAACAAACTACGCCATCCAAAGCCATGAGATTATGTAAAGGCATAGTGCACAGATTTATCTTGTGGATAGCGTCATCCGTGTTTTAAACAACTCGGGTCAGTAGTTTAGTGAAGTGGGAGGAGTTCATATATTTTTGACATTTTCTGGCATAATTGTTCTGGTGTAGTGTAGTTCTCGCTGCTTCAGAAGGAATCCGATAGTGACAGCTCGAATATACAACATTCTCCTGTCACGAATCGGAGTTCAACCTTTAACATCTTTTTTGGCCACAAATGGTGAGGCTTGCCTATCTTGTAATTCTATACACGCAACAGTATGCAAGCAGCGAATCTATCAGACCTATGTAGTATAGCCTTGATTTCAATATAAGTCTTTCCCAAACTCAGAGGGTGGATCTCCAATGCGGTCTTTCTGGGAGGCCATGAGTTCGAATCTTGATTTCTTTTGTCCCTCGCTCGTGACCTTAAGGAGCATAATATCTGTCTCAAACATAGTTTTTGGAAGAATTGGCAGACTCTAATACACTGTACTGGGCCACAATCAAATTGCAAGACACTTAACCTGGGTCACTTTGCCCCGGTTCTTCCCTTCTTTCCTCCCAATGCTGTTGAGCAATGGCCTTTTTTTAGCTCAGTTTGTCCAATTTTGCGCCCAACATTTGAAGGAAAGAACGAAAACGTTCAAACAACTGCATAGCACGTGTGTATTAATCATGTCATTGACCGAAGTTGTATGCCACGCCTTGCAGGTTAAGTTTCCTATAAAAATTGACAGTAATAAAATGAAATACCATTTTTGTTTCTTTACATAAATGATGCTCAAATAACTATTCAGTGAGTTTACCTTCATCTGTTCTTGTCCTTGCATGATCTCTGTGTAGTTTTTGGGATGATCTGAGGCCGTTCCGTACTGTAGGGTGTACTTGGTTACCCATGTGGCGTTGTCGCTGCTCCCTTGTGTTGTTATACCCGTTACCGTGAAGTCCTCGCCCAAATCAATGCCAAGGTACTGATTAAGATCATTTACAGCCGCTGACCAAGAACCGTTGAAGTTTAGTCTGCCCATGTGTGCTACGTAATTTTCAGAAGAGATCGAAGAGGTAATCATATTTTCATCAGGAATGGTACCGTCTGCAATTCCTAACGCTTCATGGCAGTCTAAGGAAAAAAAAATTGATCTAAGCTCTTATATCAATACAGTAGGAATAATTCTTTCGTGAGGCCATTTTATGTTTTCCCCTGGGAGCTTTAGTCATGGTTTGGAGTTGGTTGTATAAGGAGTAACTAAGTAGACATTTTCAGTGTTCAGATGTGCACACAGTTTTCCCAACCCACCCTACCCCCGCTCCCAATCGTTTCCAGACTGGTGGCTTGACTAAATTCAGTTTGCGCTTGTTATATCTGTTTATAAAATGACTAAGATAGTATGCGTGCTCTGTTGGCCGAGAGACGTCTTCGCATGAGAGTATGTAAACATGGGTTGTGACGTCAAGATGTCTTGCTTTTCGTGCGCTAATTTCGCAAGCACGAATTTGAAAAAGGTTTTGAGTAGCTGAAAAACTCATGAAGTTTACTTCATTTACCCATTTCCTCGTCGACTGAAACTTGGAAAATCTTTAGAAACATGCAGTGTCAATTTTTTTCGCTTAAGCTGACATTTTAAGCGAGAAAAACCCGTATTTTGCAAAGCATCTTTTCTGCAAAACAAGGCGGACTGATTACGCGTACAAGCTTCGTGTACAAGAGTTCGCACTGGTAAGAATTTCTCTTTTAATCAGTGCTCTGAATAAGAGAGTTTTGCTTTTTTTCTCTTGAAAGTTTTTTTTTTTGTAAAAGCAATAGAAAACGTTTTTCCCGTGTTTGCATATCCTGATATAAACACTCGAGGGGTTGGGAAAGTCTCGACAGTAATGCAAACCCTCCACTTCGTCTCGGGTTTGCACAACTGTCTCGAATTCTCCCAAACCTTCTCGTGTTTGTATCAGGCTATGCAAACACAGAAAACGTTTTCTATTGCTTAAATGGTGAGCGGTTAGGTCATGCAAGAAGAAGGGAGCAAGGGTGGGGGAGTGGTGAGAGCACTCGCCTCCCACCAATTTGGCCCAGGCTCAATTTCGGCGTCGACGCCATATGTAGGTTGAGCTCTTGCTCCGAGAGGTTTTTCTCCAGGTACGGTTTTCCCCTCTTCTTAAAAAATGTAGTTCTAAATTCCAATGACCCAAGAAATCCAATAATTTGCAAAGAAAGCATTCAATTAACAATGATAAAAAGTCGGAATCAACAAAACAAAAAATCTCCTACCCGCTCACTTTTTTTTATTGAAATTCGGGCGAGGTTAGAAGCATTTGTTTTTTAACATTATTGTAGTTCCAGTTTTTCCGTTTTATTTTATTTTAATAATATTTTTTGGTGGTTGAAATTCGGTTTATTATTTACCCGACCAACGGTATCAGTTTACTTGGGCTCAGGACCGCTCGGTCGTGAACATGTGAAAAGGTTCTCGCCATGTTCGTGCTAAGTTTTAGGTTGTGTTTGTTTTTGCATTTAGTGATCGGTTTTCATCGTACTCGCCGGACGTTTTAACGCGTGTTTGTAAGTTTCCTATATTAGCATTTTCTGAATTTCGTCGGTTTTAAGTGTTAGTGTAAGTTTTTCATTTTATTTCTGTAATTTTCATGCATTTTTTATTCCGTCTAGAAACCATGTTTATCGTGAGGTTGGTTATCGTACATAACTTTGACACGTAACATCTCCATTTAGTTCCGAATTAAAGGCTGTGGTTTTTGGCGGCTACAATTATCCTTAAACGTCTCTTTTGAATGGAAGAACCGTGTTTCGATTTGTTCTAGCCAGCCGACGCAAATGCTCGTTTGCGAGTGTGGCACAATCGGGGAAAAGCACTGCAAATTGAAATGTCCATTATTATTCCGCTTTTCAGCTAGTACTTACTTATCATCTGGAAAGAATTCCTGCGACAGTCGTTACGGAACGTTTGAATTTGAATTAGCTCAGTATAGGATGTCTAGTTCAAGTGAACTCTGAAGTGAGACTCGAGCCTTTCATCGCAAAAGAACCTGTAATTAAACTCGCTCCCCCCCCCCCTGTAATTATAACATATACCATGTTTCGATCTACTGTATCGATTGAGTCGCCCAATGTTAGTAAGATTTTAACTTCGTTTGGATTTCCCCGCTACATTTGCCTAAGTAGACCCTTAGTACTAGGCAGTCTTAAGTAAACTTTGAAGTTTTTGTAAATTTGTGCAGCAAATTAAATCAATCAATCAATCAATCAATCAATAAATCAACCAATAAAATAATAAAAAATATATAGACCCTTAAAAGACCCTTATTACTAAGTTCTGATAATAGAATTTTATTTTATGTAGTTTGTCTGCTTTATCGCCTGATCGTTTTAATTTTCGGCGTTGATACGTCTTCTGTGGAAAAGTACTACCCAGAACCTGGATTAAACCGTGAATAAGAAGTTCGCGGGAAAAACTTCAGTGAAACTCCTATCCTGATTTGCTAAAGCTAGATAATGCATGAACAAAATACAATAAAGAATGGGTCATTGAATGACTGGTAGTTACCTCGTAAGTTACAACCGAGTCTTGATCTGAGTTTGCAGCGAAATCCTAAATAAGAAAATTGTAAAAGATTAACTTGTGCTCGCTGTTTCGCGGACTTGAATATGCGTCCGCTGAAATGCCACTCCAAGAGATTAAACAAGACTCTTTAGGTTTTTTTCATTTAAAAGTTCCCTCAGTTACATATTACCCCAGTATGTCGGTGTTGTTCCCTTTTCGCTTTTACGACGGAGTTGTATCGGAATGTGCGGTCGTTTGTAGACTAGAAGTGGCAGGCTTGAAATAGATGGGGTAGGAACGGATTTCGTTGCTATTTTCTCTTGCTCCGCTCTCTTTTTTGCTCTTGACTGGAAGGTTATTGTCATCGCAGATTGACGTTTGCTTTTGCGGTAAAAGAGAGTTTACCACCAAACGTAAATATAAGGGCTCTAGGCAAATTTTAACGCCTGAATATTGGATAATTTGACCGTTAATGTGACATATTTTGAAGGCGAACTGAAGCAGGTGCCATAGACGATTTACACCATATTATTTCAGATTTAGAGGACAGGGGGTCGCATTTACAAAAGCAAAGACCAAAGGAGATTGGACGTTCTTAAAGACCGCCTTGTTAAAGTAAGTCTTAACTTTTCTCTAATCTTTATTAGATCAAATTTGAGTCATAATATGCCCGTGGTTTAGGTGAAGACCAAATTCATCCCTGAATCACATACTACCAACTCCGCGGCATGGCCAGTACCTTACGCGTGCGCGCAGCCATATAACCTGGATAGTGTGAACTTCTGGCGCTTAAAGGAGAGTGCTTTGCACTCGCCTCGTCAATAAGGGACCTTTGCCTACAATTTGGAAGTCATAATGCAAAGAAGGTAACAAAAATTTACCGGAAACAAAAAATCATTAATGTCTTACGGTACTGTTGGCGTTCTCCCGCTCTGTGTAATTTTGAAAATCCACTCTATCACTACTAAACTGCAGCTGATAGCTGGTCACCCATCCAAGTACTGAGCCATCACTATGGGCTCCCTGTGTTGATATACGTGCCACCCTAGTTAATTGACTTTCCATATCCACCTCAAGCCATTGGTTTTCATCATTCGTGGCTGCTACCCAGCCTCCTTTATAATACAGTCTGGCATGGCTTGCTGCATAGCTGGCGTTATATTCTGAAGAGGCGCTGATTTGAGCATCAGCGATCGCAAGGCTTTCCATGCCTAGAGGTGTTCGACATTCTACGAGAGGTTAATGTAATCGGGAAATATTCGTTATAAAAACCGATTTGATTATTACAAAAAACTACGTTCAGAAAAATGTCTTCACAAAACTAGAAAAAGGACCTTAAGGATAGTGACATCCAATCCAACACCAAATCTGAACACCGAGCTGCGTTGAAGGTTGGCCTGTCACGGCACTCTAATCCATCTGTTTAGTATTACCAATTATTTGGCCGTACACGCTTTGGAACTTATAATAAGCAAAAGAATTACCCGTAAATACGGCTTTGTGAGGAAAAATATGTAGATAAACTTTGATGAACTGCTGGTCTGGACAGATTTCAAACTTGCCCCAAGTGATTGCAATGACTGTTATGAAAAATTAGCCCTGGGAAAATTAACTTTGAATGAATAAAAATAGTTTACTGATTAGGTAGTTCTTTACCTTCACATATAGTTATTCCATCTCCCTCAAACCCAGGTTTACATGTACAACTAAACGAGCCAACGGTGTTAATACACGTTGCGTTGGGATGGTGGCAATTGTGAAGGGTTCTGGTGCATTCATCGATGTCTGTTTGAAGTAAACGGTAATTGTTAGTAAATTAAATTGTAAACTTTTTCTCCTCTTCCAGATCAGAAATGTACAAAATAAGATTTCTAATTCTGAGAAAAACTAGAATTTTTGTGACAATACATGTTTCAGTGTTTTCTTGTTTAAGTCCTTTTCTATGCTAATGCCCTGACTACTTATACGAGGAAGTGGTTTATTCAAATCAATAAATGTTTTTCTAGTTCGTGCCACAAGCCTTCTTTTGTTTTCCCTAGCCCCCGTAGAGGGTAGGGTGGGTGGGTGGGTAAGCCGTCAAGCGCACGAAGGTCTCCATCGCAACCCTGACACGGTTTAACATATTCTAACTAAATAGGAGGAAAAAGTCGGTAAAGATCTGTCATCAGCGAGTTGAGAATGCAATCCGGAAGTAACAGCAAATTCAAGTTAAAATACCTTGACAGGTGAAATATTTTACTGACCCTGCAAGCTACTTACTGCACCTCGCACATCCAAGCGCAGAAAAACAAACTGCTGCCCCACAATTACGTCGAATTTAACTTTACATAGATAAGAGCCACAAGAATCGGTCCCTGCGGTTCCCAGAATTTGCTGCTTTTGAAGTGACAGAATAGATACTACGTATCCAAATGCGTCCTCGTTAATTTGCTGTTTAGATTGCCAGCAGGGCAATCTCATTTGAGTCAATCAAGTCAAGGCTTGGCAGGACTGGTATGAGCGAAAATATCCGAGGGGGGAACTGAAATATACCTTGTTCCCAAGATAGATTTTTTTTTTCATTTTGTTATAAGTTCTTTTGGAAGTCATTGACTATTTTTGCGCTGATTTCTGTGTTTCATCAAAGTTAGGAACACCGAAACAGTTATGCCATTAACTGGGTTTAACAAAACTTAGTCAGTCAAAATAATATAGCACTGATAACCGGGCCGAGACCTGATTACTAAAGACAAGACCGCCAGCAGTCTTAGTTTCCTATAAAGCTTACAGGGGGTAGCAAAGGGCGCTCCCCAATTGAATTCTTACCAACGCACAAGCGACCGTTCCCCGTAAAACCGTCTTTGCAAAGACATTCATACGAGCCCACAGTGTTATTACAGTGGGCATAGTAGTGGCAGCTGTCCAACTGTTTCGCACACTCATCAACATCTGTAATGTAAATCACCAAGTCAAGTCAAAATAAGACTGGGAAATGTAACAGGTTAGTCAACAATGACCAGACCGTTGCTTGGGGGAGTAGCTTAGGCAGTTCAGTTTTCTCACTGAGTAGTATATAGTGGGGACCGGTTACTCTGTTTTCTGCTGCGGTTGAATCTCATTATCGTGCGGTGGAATACATTAAGCCATTTGTCCTTATCTTATGAATAACTGTGCTGTAGAATCTCATATAGATAAAGTGACGCACCGTTTTTAGGTGGTTAAATTGGTTAACAGATCAATGAATGTCCTGCTTTTTGATTAGTTAAATGAAGACTAAAAAAAGTGTTTATGGGTTGATGAATAAGTGTTTTTGACTCTTCTGTGTTAATTATATAATCACTAAGCCGTAACTTGAATTAGAATTATGCAAATCCTATTTAATACCACTTTTATTGCCCATTTCATTGCCACACAAATCTTGCATAACATTGGCCATGGGTTTGAAGGGAAACTAGCTCCTCCTATAGCTCCAAAGACAATATTTTACTCCACCCACTCCCATTCCTTTTCCTCCAAAACTAGGTTATTTCGCTCCTACTCATTTTTTTGTTCATTTTCCCTCCAAGACCACCAACACCACCACATTCCACGTCTCGAGACTGATGGGTCTTATACAGTTGTACATCTCTACAACGGCCACCTTAGGGACAGACGAAAGTGGCCATTGAGAGATGGCCGAGGGGGGCTGGTGAAGAGGGGGCCGTTAGTGGAGGAGGAGTGTATACATATTTCAACCATTTGTCCCATCCTGCAGACGTTCGCGGAGGCCTAAACGGATGACAACTTTTGAATTATTTCAAATTATTGATCCTCTTACTTCAATTAAGCCTGCAAGCTCGATGCGAGCAAGCTGGAAGGCATGCTCGGATCATAACCGTTAACCGTTAATACCTCTAATTTACTGAGATACTCCGGGAGGGATTGGCCTTGTCGGCCATTTGCCCAGCCATCGAATCCCTTCTTCAAACTCGTTAACAACGACAACTACCCCTAGATGAATGAAGCAGTCTTCGTCGACTTCAGTCGACTATCGAGCCAACATACTCACCAACTGCACAGGCGTGTCCTGTGAAGCCGGAAGGACACTCACATTGAAAGACATCAGACTCAAAGTTTGGAACGCATGAAGCGTTTTTAACGCAAGGTTCTCTGGAGCAAGAATTCTATTCAAAAGAAAAGAATAACAGCCGGGATACAAAAATCATTTCAATGCGTCATTTATATCTCCAACACCAGATCCGATCCTGCAGAGATAAGCTTTTCTGGGGTACAGAGTTCTGCCTATATAATTTTCGTTGATGAATACAGAACTACAAGAATAAAAGCACATGTTTTAAAGAAATTTAAAGGTCGTGTTCTGTGGGAACAACCTTTTTTGGGTTGGTTGGGTTAACGTTAGTCAGGTTTTTTCGTGTTCTGTTGGAAAAAACCGTTTTTGGTTGGTCAGTGGTTGATTAACTTTTCCAACCAGCTCAGAACTTGGCTGAAATGGTTGAAAACAATGGGTAGCGTCCGCTGATCTTTTAGCAGGCATTGTTTTTCGCAAATTTCGCCCTAAAACTTTCCGTGAAGTACTCGCGTGGGTCTCACGAAACTGAACTCAGTGGTACTTGTAAACATACTACAATAGCGATCTTTATGCAACTTCAAAAGCACTTTGTAAAATGAATGGAGAAAAGGAACAAGGTTTTAAAATCTAAACTATATCCAATGCTTCAAAGATTTTAATATTTTACTGTTAGAAGGCAGCAAAGGATTTTTAAAACTCGGTTTTGAGACTGCTGTAAATCAGAAATGAAGGATAATTCAAGTTACTAAGAAAACTTTATTTTCAACCTGAAAACGTCTAATTCCAAGAAATTCCAGCCTAATGAAAAAAGTTGTTCCTACGAATCTTCTTACTTTTCCTTTTTTTAAAAATCCCTGTCAGCCATACCAAAATTAAAACTCATTTCTTCTCATCTTGATTCTTTTCAACACACGTCCCGGCGCCTATCATAACTCGAATATTTTCATTCTCAAAATAGACTGTATGCGAGGTTCAGGTTTCTCCTTAGTTTCCAACAACAGTTATGCTACATATTCCCATTCATCATCTGATTTTTCATCAGACTAGCACTGAAGCGTTGTTTTAGGCCACTTGTTGAAGAAAAGCCGCAGAAACCATTCTGCCTTTCGCCAATATGTTGACAACCTTTGCCACGGAAGTCAAGGAAGTCTGGAAATCACTAAACCCAGTTCCAATCGCGTTTCAACCAAAATCGGTTGGAAAAGTGTTCTATTGGGAACCTCACTGAACCAAATCAACCAAAACCGTTTTTGGTTGAAATGGTTGGTCCCAACAGAACACGACCTTAAACCCTGATATGATGTACTTGATGTATTTAGTAAAGACCTCGCTAAGCCTATCTCTACCTGCTATTAATGTTGAGGCTATTTCAGACCACTTCACGTTTTTTTTTGTAAATGCTCAACATTGAGAAAATCTCATTGTTAGCCGTTGTAATACAAACTGAAATGAGCCTTTTAAAATGCATCACCCTGTTCAACGCTTAGGCGGTCCCAGTCGAGTGGCACCCTATGCAGGAGGTTAAATTAATAGTGAGAACACCTGTTTAGCGTGCTGTTTTTTCGAAGGAAGGTCTTGAGGCTGTAAGTCTTCCTTTGTCGTTTTATCAGAAGTCATGCGTTCAAATGCACTTGAATAAAAAGACTGAAATAAATAGTTCACTAGATTATAATTATCACATGACCAAAAAGACCATTACAGAGCATATACAGTCAATTCTATCGTAAGCCACACCCTTGGTGCACGAAAAAGTGGTCGCTTACGGGAGGTGGTCGCTATGAGAGAATTGGCTGTAGCACACCCTCTTTGTGAATGCAAATGTGAGGCAGAGATGCAAGTTTAAGGTAGTTTTTCACTGTTGCGTAATTTTTCCCCGCGTAAATGTCACGTGTAAAGGTTAATGTTGAACCTTGCTCAACTTTTACGTTTACGCGTGGCCTTTCATAAATCCCCTTTATTCTATATACGCACATAAAAATTACCCGATAGTGGAAATTCACCCCTAGACCAATTAAGGAACACTGCCCACTGCCCGTATCCTGCGAACAGAAGACGCATTTCCGGTCGTCGCTTCTCTCCTTCCGAAATTTTTCGGAGGGAGAGAAGCGACGACCAGAAATGCGTCTGCTGTTCGCAGGCTAACTGCCCGAGGTGCAAATAATTTTAACTACAAGTCAAATGTACCTTTAATCCACGGTATAAGTAGCCTGGCCTATTTGTCATGTTCTGTGGGTCCCTAAACTCATCTGATTTGCTGATTTCACAGTCCCTTATGTCATCCTCTATCACAGGCCCTAGGTTATACGATACACACAGTCTGTGTTGGAAGCATCTGAGTTGGCAGTCGTCCTCCTTTTCAACTGGATATGACGTAAGCACGTGTCCTTCCAATGATTTGTTATATTTCACGGCTAGAACCTTGACGAATGAGCATCTACCATCTTTGTCGTTCCATGGAATGGTGTCAAAATATTTATGCATACAAATGATGTGTGGAAAACAAGCAAACAGACAAATCAGTATGCGACAGTCTTATTTTTGCCAAAGTATTTCAAAGGTAATTACTGTATTTAGGAGGATTCTAACAGCAAAAACTCAACAAAAGGCAATTAAGATAACAATATGAATATATGATAAGCCTGCAAACAGGCTCTCAAGTGGAGCTGGGCCAAAAAAAATTCGGCGAGTAACGGAGTCGAGCGTGGCCTGGGGAGAAAAATAAACGTCTCTTTTCTCCCCAGGCCACGCTCTGCTCACTTCGCTCGCCGATTTTCCTTTTCGCCCTGCTTCACTTGGGAGCTTGTTCGCAGGATACGATTGGTTAATGTAAAACGTGCCCCTTGATCAGTCATGGCCACGTTACAGGCTCTGCTTGTCCTGGTTGGGCTTAACCGGTAGCTGAAAAATGGTCAAAATTTTAGCTATCAGCTGGAAAAAAAGGCTGAGATCCAGCTGAGATCTGAGATCCACAGAATTTACAGTTAGTAAGATACTTGCTGAAAATTTAACTGGTAGCTGAGATATTGCCGAAATTCTAACTTAGTGATAGTTGAGATTCGAGCATTTATCTCCTTGCAAACTCTCCATAGCCACCTGCAATAGCTCAATCCCTATGCCTGTACAGTCAGATTGATCCAAAATTTATCCCACCTAACACCCAAAATACATCTCATCAATATGCCTTTTTTTTCTCTTTTGAAAAAAAAGATGCTTATTTTCTAACTGAAAGATTTTCATGAGTAAGGCCCTACCCTTGGTGGTCGCATCAATATTTTATACAAGCAATTAAGACGCAAGTTTATTTAACATAAATATCGCAGCTGAAACGAGTCTCCCGCTAGAAGTATGATCTGAAACTTTAGTAAATAATGGTCGGATAATGATCTTGACTAATAATTAATTAACGATCTGTTAATTGTGCGTTTGTGAACTTTTAATTTCTGTAAGTTTAGACTCTTGCAAACAGTCATTTGTTATCACTTTTTTATGGCAGTATATCCAGGCTGGCCATTCTTAGTATACGGCGGCCCTTTTTTACGAGAAGTTCACACTTCACTACTTTGCGTAATGAGATCCGTACAAAAAAAAAATACTGATTTGCATTGTATATATCTTATGATTCAGCAACCTTAGAACAAAAAAATCTCAAAAGTAGCATTTTTTAATTTGTTATTTTCCTTCCATCTGTCTTTTCCTCCTTCTTTTTTTTTCAGTCGGTTTCGTTCACTGAAAATGTGCCCGATCTGTCCTCCACTTCGTTCTAAATTAAACGGTATTTAAAGGTAAAAGGAGTTTGTAAACTCACCAACTAAAGCCTGTGAAGTTGTCAGATCAATTGAAGAATTGAGAATGAAAACAAGAGTGACTGTAGCTACATACATGACTGAAGAAGCCATCGTTGCAAAGGGTAATCAGATATCGGTAACACGGCGACTGAAATCATCATGAATTGATCCTAAATGGCGCACAAGGGTGTTTTTAACAGTTGTTAATTGCAAATCATAATATAAAGGTTATTGGTATTTTAATATCCCTCAAACTTGATCAGTGGGGAAAGTTATTAAAGGGGGCGGCCCTGTAATTTTAACCTGTTTATTTGTATTTATTGGAATTTCTTATACCTCTCATGCTAAGTCTAAGCGTAAGTTTGAAACAACAATTATAAACGCAACGTGATCTTCTCATTAACTGCGAAATTAAAAATTTTCTCGAAAACTCGAACAGTATTTTCAAAAATACGCTTTATGATGAATGGGCTCCCAATAATTGGCAAACATTTTTTTTGAAGTATTGGTATTTGACAATTTTTCCGCTTTGACTTTTTTTAACTTATCCCGAGCCCTGAGCAGCGCATGAAAAGACTCCTGAGTCGCCCTTCTCTCTGATTCTTTGAAACGTTTGCTGTTATTTGCGATAAAAATTAAATGAAATTGGCCAAGCGGGCTTCGTGTACCCATTATTCACGAGCACCTGCGTAAAATAGCGATAACTGTACTTAGTTTCTGCTCACTAATAATTGTAGAAAAAAAAAATGTAAAAAGGTAAACTGATCCTTACAGCAAGGCGATGAACTATTATCAAAAGAATAAAACAAAAAAAATGTACTGCAAAATTCTGAAAATAATCCCGGGGCTTATATTTTTCAAAGGCCCTTTTTGAAGAGCGAATTTTTGGAGGGCTTATATTCAGAGGGGCTTCTCTATGGAGGGAAATTTGCGTTTCAAAATCGATTGGGCTAGCCTTATAGTTAGACGGAAATGTACCGTTTTTGCTTTGTTTTACTTTGTATTTGAGGGCAATTTTCCAAGTACAAGCCCCGGGGGGGCTTATATTTGGAGGGGCATTTTAACGGAGGGTTTTTTGCGTTACCGGTTTGGGGGGCTTATATTTGGAGGGGCTTATTTTCAGAATTTTACGGTGTGTCAACAAATTTGCCCACCGGTTCGCCCCATCGGTGTAACCGTGCCATTTGGAAAACTGCATTGTGGGTAAAATAATTCAAAATGGCGGACAAAGGACGAAAAGTTTGTTCAAGAATATGTGGTTGTTCTTTGTGGCTTCTGTTCAGCTGGTAAGCTTATGTTGAACTCCTTGTACTAACATCAAAGCTGTAGAGTACTTAAAAGAGAAACCACTGCAGATTCTGGAAGGATTTTTGAAATCCTTTTGTTTAATCGACCATTTTCCAGTGTTATGTAAGCTTAAGACTTTATTAAGCTTACGTCCATACAACTACATACGAGCAGATATGAGGCATGGCGATACCTGTGGTGTTGTTTTCTGCCTACAAAGCGTATTTGGTGGGGTTATAAGCAGGATTGTTTGATACGCAGTCTACCCTAAGCACTCTCATAATTACAGTAGTTGAAATTCGTCCCTTCTTTTCCATTAAAGCTATCGACTTGTCACTCACCAACAGATGTTTCAGATTGTGTCATATAAGTGTACATAGAGAGACAACTTAGCCCATTATTTTATTTAGGTTGTAGGCTTGTATCCAGAGAAGTCGATCCAGTGTGTGCTACCCTCTCGAACTGAACATTAATGGGCTGCCTATCTGCTCAAGCAGCTGATAATAATAAAATTATATAATAAGCATAGGTTAATATACCTCAGTGCCTTCCAAAGTAAAACATGTGTAATTTTCGTACCCATATTTAACCGAATATCCAAAACAATTCAAATTCTTCTGAACAGTTTGTAAGATGTTCTTTTGACTTCTGAACACTGCCAAAAATTCATGAAGTCTTCACAAATCTTCACTGTTTTCTAAGGTTACTTCAAGTAACTCAGTAACCTTAGAAAATAGCTGGTAGTTCATGACGCCATCACTGGTTTCCCATGTAAATGATTGAGGACTGAGGGCAAAAATTCCATGCTGGTGATGCATCATTAATTACTCAGATCTAGGTATTGCTGATTGGAAAATTTGTTCCAACCAATCATTAGCACTACCCCCATTTTTGGTAGTGACACCGTCAGTATGGAATTTCCACACTCATTCCTCAAATGCCCTTTAATGGGGAAATCACATAGTGGCGTCACAAAATTTTCTTGGCTGTTTTCTCAGGCTATTAACAAATATGCTCTGATGACTTCTGAATGTTGCTCAATTTAGCAGTACAAAAAGCAAAATCGTGGCACCAAATTGCCGAGATCACACATATTGTGGCTAGATTACTGAGGCAAGGTTTTGTGAGGTCTTAATATAGCTTAATTATTACTAAGGACTCAAACATGACATTTAGCTTTTAGCACCATTCATTGGGTTATTTTGGGTGGAAATTGAATTTATTTTTTCATGTTAATGGTCACTGAATAGTTAAAGTAGTCTTGAATTATGCGTTATGTTTGGAATCAAAGTTTTTGATCTCAAGGCAAGGAGTGTGACACATGCATACACTGTAATACATGTGGTTGGGTGGTATTGGTTAAATTCCAGCTGCACATTTAAATTCTTATACCAGTTGCTCTCAAAATGTAGATTAAGGTTAATCATAATATAGAGAAATATATGAGTGCAGGACTAATCATTACCTACTTTTTCACGTAACAATAATCTGCAGGTTTGATCTGGCAAACTGTTTTGTAACCAGGTACATTTCTGTTCTTTGAAAATTAAGTGTGAACATCATGACCCACAGGGGGCACACCAAAATGAGGATGATCAAAGGATGCTTTTTGTGTGTTTTCTTGTTATTTTTGACAGTTTTTCAGTTGAGCCTCAAGAAATACCACTTCCGGACACATTCATTAATCCTGCATTTCAAGTGGCACATCATTTATGGTAAGTAAACTTAAGTTCAAATTACTTTAATTTTTTAAAATCATGGGGAAAATGGTATCATTTAAGGCATTGTGGCCAGTGTATTGAAGTGCTTTTGTCACAGTGAAATGAATATTGTTGTTGTAATTGACTGGCTTTGTCCTCTCGCTGTTTGAGGAGGTGTAGGGCAGTAATGAGAAAATGAGAATTGATACAGTTACGGGTGATGGTTTTGGCCTTGTTCCATGACATGTTGTGTACTTACAGACTGCTGCAGGCAGGACTTTGCTGTGCAGGAGATCTAGAGCTCTGACAATCATGATCTAGATCTCAAAGTTATACTCCTTGGTTAATATATTGTTTATCATAATTTAACTGTAACCCACATAAAACAATAAACCTACTTGATCACTCTTGGCTTAACAGGTTCTTGTATTTTTGGGTATTAAAGTGTCAAATTTCTGACAAGAGGTTCTTAATCCACTAGGTTCTTATTTGTGGGTATTTACTGTGTCCATTATAGAACTTAAGGTAGCAGGGGTACATGTGTTACAAGTCAAAATTATATTCTGGTGAAAATTTTTCAACCTAGGTTGATTCTCAATCTCTTTTGTCTCTTAGTCCTAATTCATGAATAATTAGGGCTAGGAGACAAAATAAAGAATTAACGTAGGTTAAAAAATTTTAACCTGAATATAATTCTTGCCTGTAACGTATATTTTATACACAGCTGTTGAATTAACCATTTTTCATTTTGTTACCGGCACATACATGTCTGTTAATTGACCAGCAGAAAAAAATAGAAATAATTTATAAGGGGAACATGGGGTTTACGGTATCGTGGTTTTGAGCTTTTTGAGCTCTATTTATCGGTAGTTTTGATTTTAATGTACGGTATTGCGATATCATGTAGCCCTGCGGTCGTGGGGTTTTTTATCCTTTTGACTAACGGTATTAAATAAAAAAATTGTTAAAAAAAGATCTTTCACGGTATTGCGGTTGTGGTACTGTTTCATTTGCACTCTCCTGTCTAATGCAGGTCAATATTTTTAAGACTTCAGACTTAATGGTAAATGATTGCCCAATTTCTGTCTTGGTTGGTATCCAAGACCATCCAATGACCAGCTTTTAGATGGTTGTACTGATCAAATCAAGGTCTTCTTATGTTTTCTCGCAATGGCTGAGGTTGGTTGCTGGACTTGTGAATAAACAACACGCGAGATGAATGAGCATGACTGATCGTAAATGTGGTATCGGGATTTCATTGATTGTCAACACGGTATTTTGATATTTGTCAATTTTTCTCACGGTATTGAGACTATTTGGGGTACCGCCAATGTCCCCTTCATTAACGATAATAAAGATATGGTGTTGTGTTGTGGTGTTCCAATCCTCGTGATCTTTTACCATGATCACTTTTGCTTTCAGGGAAGGAAAGACAACACAAATAATTAAAGAGCTAAAAAAGGTGCACAAGCCTTCATATATTTTGGCCACCCCACAGCACACTTTGTACATTTCAAGGTGAGAATTCCATCAAGTGCTTTATACTTAACCCTGGGAGATACATGGATACTTGTAAAATGATACAGCATAAAATGGATTTCTTAGTGTTATCTTGAACAAAAGAGGATAGTAAAACACACTGTAATCTAAGAAATCAGGGATCCTTAAATTAATTGCTTGGAATATTATTTTATATGAAATCCATGGTGCCCAGTGCATGAGTTTTTTGGACAAGCTTCATGTAAGATTTCCTAGGCATCTAGGCAGTTTGTCATTACCATGAAAACCAAAATGATTGTTGACATAACTTATACCCAGAATTAGTTAATGCTTTCAGCAACAGCTTTGCACTGCTTCATTTGGTGCAGAGAGCTAACAGCCCACATAGAAAAGTTTGCTCCATCTGTAACATGGCACTAATGATAACTTGATTTCATTTTCCTCTTTTTTATTCACTTATTTAGCTTTCTGTTAGACCAGGTAAGCTTATTGTTTTCGTAATCTTAAGTCACTTCTGATGATTATATCAATGATAAAGTTTCCATGCTTTCTTGTATCCTGAAAGTTTGCTTAAATTAGTTATATCAAGGCAGCTGATACCAACAAGTTGTGAGAAATCCCTGCATTAATTAATACAGTCAAACCTTGTTAATAACGACACTGTGGGGGCCATAGAAAGTGTCAGTATTAACAAGGTGTCCATAAAGCAGGTTGAATATAGAGAAAATGTGAGGGCCTGCTTTCTCCAGGCACAAGAAAAACTGTCTGTAATAATGAGGTGTCCTTATTAAGCGGGTGTGTATTTGTGTCAATAATTGTTAGTCTGTTTAAATTATCTCTAATCCTTAACATCACAGGTGTTGTTTGTAGCAGACACAAGGCAAACAGGGACTCCTGCTGTTACATTTACTCAGGGGCATGGGCTGGATGGACCATGGGGAATGGTAGCTGGTAAGAATCAATAACAAACTTCTGTTGCTGGTAGATCAACTACAAGATTCCTTCTAATACAGAACATAGAGTTTTGCAGTCAGTAGCCCACCTGTGTAGCAGGTGCTTGAGAAATTTATGGTGCAAATAATATTGCCTCCGTCACAGTCCTTTATAATATAAAATAACTAAGACATTCTGTATGTATACACAGTAGACAGTATGATTTTCTAAGAGGCACACAAGCATACATGTATGTAAACACAGTAAAATTAAACTGTCGTGATGTCAAGATGTTTTGTTGTGCATGCATTAATTACGCAAGCACAAATTTGAAAAAGTGTTGTTACTAGTTTGATGATAAAATCCACTGGTGACTGTCATTGCTGCCACTTACATGTACTTCCTAATGTGGCAGTCACTCAGGGACTAAACCTCATAGTTCTATATTTTGTATGAATTTTTTGTTGATACTTGCAAAAATCAGACTTAATGTAATATTATTGGATTTAATATTATAACGAAATCTCTTTCAGATGACAAATACTTGTATGTTGCAAGTTTTACTACAGATCAAATACACAAGTATGACCTACAAACAAAAAGGTGGGTCTAAATTCTTTCTTACGTTTACCAAATAACTTGGTGATAGTTTTTGCAGTCTGTCCACAAATATGTGAAAGTAATGGAAATGTTGTAGTAAATTTTTTATCTCAGGTATTTTTTTTTTCTTTTGTTTTTTGGGTATGGTAATGTGTGCTAATGAAGTTGAAAGTCTTGGAAAAGAAAAAGAAAAATTACATGAGATAAAAAAATTAGCTACAGCAGAGATATAGCAAGAGCGTAATCGCAGGTTAATTGCTCCCTGCCGCTGGGGACATTTTGCGAGATTCAGGGCATTGTACGTTTGATTTTTCTGTCATTTTGTCTTTTACCTGTCATTCGCAAAAACAGCTGGAAGAGTACAATTATTACATTGACCAATCAGAGCTCTTGACCAGACTCTGAACCGATATTTACGTCATCAGCCCTCTCGTCATCAGTCACTTGTGTTCAGTGTTTTGAGGGATATTTAAGTTATTTGTCAAGGAAAGCAGGGACGAAGGAAGTAATGGGAAAGGGAGCAAAACTCCTCGGGGAGCGGGGGGGGGTACTCCTGGGAATTCTTGGTGGGGGTCTGCTGCCCGGTTCTCCAAATCCTGATCCTATTTCAGACGAAAAAAAGTCATTTTTCCCACCTGTTTTCAGACCAGACCTCTTCAAAATTATGTCATCATTACTTAGATACAGCAACAAAAAACAGGGTTGTCACTAAGATTTCAAGTTGCCAGGAAAATACAACAAGTAGGCAGGGAATCAAACAGCTAGGGATTTCTTTTGGTTCTATTTTTCTTCTATTTGCCAATAAAAGTAGCAGGGTGTCACACTCATAGTAGCCGGGGGAAATCCCCGGTCCCCGGCTCTTAATGACCACCCTGAAAAATATTTCTTAAAATCTATTTTGAATTCGCGTATTTCTCTCTTTTTCTTACTGATGTGGAATTGAAATGATAAATACGTTCACACACTCCTGTAGTTCCCTCTAAATCCATACCCGATTCCAGACGAAAATGGGCAAAGTCTATACCTGTTTTTAGACCAAAATGGCGCAAAAACCCTACCCTTTGGGGTGGCACATACTTCTATGGCTTATAATTATAAGGGAATACGCCCCCCCCTCCCCCGGAAGAACTTCCCCCTAACCTTTCTCTCCTTTTCTTTCCCATTATTCCTCGCTCACACTCTGCATTCATTCCCATCATTCTCCAATCGTGCTTCTCGCTCCTTTCCAGCTCCCCTTTTAACAGACCCTGCTTGGGAAGGCTTGTGGAGGAGGCGGTATTATCAGTATAAATTTGTCTGACTCACTAAACGTCTCAGTGGCGGGAAATGATAGGCTGTAATTGCAGGTTAATGCATATTGAATTTTGAGATGACATTAATGTGCACAGGTTTGTAGGTGCATTTGGTAATGAGAGTTACCTTGATTGCCCTGAGGGAATGGCTCTTGGTCCTAACAACACACTTTATGTGGCAAGCTTTCTTGATGACAGGGTGGTGAAATTTTCCTTACCTGATGGCGCATTTCTGGGCGTGGTGAGTTTCCAGCGTGATGCCATATGTTTTTGTTACCTCTGGACTCAAAAAATGTCCCTTTCGGCACTGAGTTCTGGGGTACTCACCATGTGACGGAAAATTTCGGAAATTCAGGACGGAAGGTAAATGGTAAGGTCACTTTTCGGAAATTTCAACCGAAAATTGAGGAGTACGTTTTGAGGTAGTCCGTTCATTACGGTTGGTACGAACCAAACGAAAATGTTGCTTACCATTTACCAATTTCTCGGTTCCTTCTCGGTTCCAGACTCACGCTACTCAAATTCGTGCCTTTTTTGGATTCAAACCGTAACGGATGTGGTAATTCTGCGGTAAACTGGTAAATCGCTTACCATTATGCTTTCGACACCCCAACTGGATTTTTCTGTCAAATGGTAAGCACCCTGGACAGGCAGATTTTCCTGCTGGGCAAGTAACATTTAAAGCTCACTCGCTCAATGGGTAAGGGTCCAGGCAAGATATCCTCCAACTAAATCATTAACTAAGACAAGCAAGTAGTTGCCCCGGGCAAACAAAATGTGAGAACTGCTCTTCTAAAGGACATGCTGGAATTCAAGGTTTTTTCGAGCCCTGCGCATGCACCTATCTGAATTTCTTCACATTTGACAGTGATGACGTGAAGCCGTGAAAACGTCATAAAACGTTTGAACTTTTGACTTTTTTTCTTACAGGTTGCTGACAGAAGCCATGGTCTTAAAGGGTAAGAGACGATATAAAACGTTACCTTGGATAAAAATTTATTACGTTTTTAAACAGGCTTCATTAAGGGGGAGTGAGAAAGGAGGTAGGAGGTAAAGGCGTTCTTTCGCAGTCTGTCCCTAGTCCCCTCTGATTGAACCGGACTCCTAGCATAGGCTAGAAAATTTGCAAAGAACGCGATGCATAAAGAGGAAAATGGATGTAAATTTTGAGTTCATTAATTAAGTGGTGTTTTTAGTGGTAAATTTAAAAACTCATGCGGTAAATGTACATGTATGTCATGGTACTGGTCAAGCGGATTCTTGCAAGTGGTCGCCTACGACTCTAAAACACGTCTGTTCTGCAAATTTTCATCGGTGCGTAGGTTCTTGAAAGATTTCCAGAAGATGCAGTGACCAAATTTGAACAATTTTCAGCTAAAGCAGCTTTTTGCGGTTTATTTTTTGTTAAACTACTTTATTGCCTCAGTCGAAAAAAAAAAATGGCGTTTTATTTCACCAAGTGTAGCTTTTGTAACAGTTTTGGGACGGAAACGAATAAATGTACCATTAAGATTCTGATCTCTTAGACTGGGTCCTTCTGGTAAGGGAAATATTAAGTAGATAAATAAAGGGTTCGTAACTCCTGACTAACAAGAATATCTCTTTCGTTTTCAGACCCGAGGATGTCGCGCTTTTACCTGATGGTTCACTGCTAATTTGCAGTCATTACACGGATGCGGTGATACGGTTTAACCCCTCTACTGGTTAGTAAAATAGATCGACATCGTCAAGCCAGGGGGATGGGGGTCCTTGCTTAAAGGCCGGTTTTCTCTAGTGACGGAGTGGGAGACTTAATCGGACTCGTAACAGTGAGTTGATGTAAAAATACTTCGCTGTGGTTAATTGGAGTTTTGTTTTAAGAAAACCGACTGAAGGCCACTGAAAAGCCTTATTTGACTGATTTCTTAATCGTGTTATTTGCAGGTGAGAAGCTGGGTGTTTTTGCCAAAGTGGAAAAACCAGTTGGTTTGACCGTGGGCTCTGATGGGTGAGTTCATATAAGCAAGAATCGTTCGTAAAGAAGGCAGAGAAATTACTGCAGTGTCAACTTTCGGCAATTCATCACATTAACAGGCTTATAGTAGTTGCCACTCGATGGTTTAAAGTTTCAGTGTGTGTTTAGGTTAAGTAGGTAGACCCTCACCGGCTGAGAGGCAAATAAACTGTACTCTTGAAAATCGGGGCTGTGTTCATGCTACAGCTGATGCTATACCGGATAGCCGCTCTTGCGCCGGCGCGAATTCCTGTCGTACCGGATAGGGCTTCTGTTCAATAAATTTCGGCGTGATTTCTGTAACGGAGCGAAGCTACGCCCACGCCGATCTCAAAAAGAGGAACGTCACATATAGGATAGGTTGTGATCCACCATAGTCTGCTACACAGCCGTTTATAGTGTCGTCACGCAACGCTCCTCCCCAAGAGGAGCAGGAGCGTTGCGTGACGTGACGACACTAAAAAAGGCTGTGTAGTAGACTAGTGTGCCACACTGGTGTAGTGTGAACAGGTATTCGGACAATAGAGGAAGTGAATAAGTAGGAGCGAGGACTGGAATAAACTGAGAAGGAAAACATTTACTAAACCCTTTTTGGTCAACCGCCCCGGCACGATATTCAATATGCGTGAACGTCTTGTTCCAGTTCTGTGCTGTTGCTGTTCATAATGTACCGGATAAGGTTTGAACATAATCTGAGCTCGAAAGATCAACTTTTGATTTTTTTTTCAGTATAGTGGTGAATTTGCCTTATCCGCAATGCAGCTGATAAATAAAACTTTCGTGTTCAAATTACTCATCAACACAAATGTATAGTAGCATCTCTCTGTATTGTAATTGCTCTAGCTTGAAGAATGTAATTATCAGCAAGTGGTTAAATCTGATGCCGAGTAACCCACATAAGTTGTTCTCATTTCTTATTCCACAGAAACGTGTACGTGACAAGTTATGTTACAAATAGTATCCTTCGGTTTGACGGGCAAACAGGTTGGTTCATAGTAACACGAGACAAAGTCAGTCCTGCTAGGCTTGAGATAATCTGTTAACAGATAGGCCAACGCCCAGTGGATTTCAGAGCGAATTCTCTGCTCCATCCTTTGTGGCTTAGTGCTTCGCGGAGCAACATTCGTATGTGCCCAATACTATCTGACCTCGCCGCAATTTGCCACTTCAATTTTGCCACTTCCTCTCTGGCTTCGTAGCTCAGTTGGTAGAGTGATGGTACATTTTACCGTACGACTCGGTTGCCGCGCGTGGTTCCCTGATACCCGCTCTTTACGGGTGACAACGTTCAGTTAGGTTTATGGGTTATAAAAAACGCAGTTCACTTGTCTGTCCCATCTGCTGTTTTACAGTTAGTCTAACGGTAAGAAGCGATCATATTTGCCGTTGTTTTAATCCTTTCGTTCTTACTGACTCTTCCCTGTGTATCCGAGGGTGGTTTTCGCTAAAAACAACAACAACAACAACAACAACAACAACAAACAAACAAACAAAGGAACTAGTTACGTGATAAACAGGGCCGACTTGATCGAAGGACGATTTAGCGCCGCAAATCCCGGCTTAGTTACCACGACAAGTCAATTGCTATGGTTTCAGTTAACCAAGACTGAGAATGATTCATTCTCTCTCTCGAAATTGAAAAAAAGAATTATATATGAATTATTAGTTATAAATCTTGTAGTAAATAGTTATATTTCTTCACATGTCTGATATTATTTTTATACTTATTGTTACTTGTACCATACCTTATATTTTGTCAACTCAGTCTATGTAATTAGTTAATTTATACTTACCTTCATTGTATTTTGCTTTCGATCCTGGCCTTACCGTTACTGTTAACTTTATTTTTACTCTGAGGGAGCCCATTGTCTATAAGCCTCATGGTTTCTTTTTGGGCTTCCTCGCCACTTTCATTTGCTTTTGTGTAACTGTCTTGTTTTATCGTTATTTGTATTTTGTGGTAAATCAAATAAAGTTACAAAAGTAGTTAACCGACCGGGCGCCGAACAACTCGGCCCAGGGTCCTGTTTCTCGAAAGTCCCAGTAACTTTTCGGGACCGGGAAGCTTTTCTGCGTTGGTTGTGTTTGCATTCAAGATCAAAGTTTCAATAATTTGAAAATAATAAATGAAACTATCAGTTAACGAAGCAAAATTGACTGGTTTGTGGACTAGGACCTGGGCTACTTTTCAACAGGTTTTTATTTTAAAATTTGCCTTCGGGTCCGAAAAGTTTCCGGGCCTTTTCCGAGAAACGAGCCACAGGCTATTGGGAGCTCCCAGTTGTTCGAAGACCGATTAGCGCTAACCCTGGGCTAAATTTTCAGGTTTTTATTTCTTTTGTTCAAAAGCATTTTTCAGAATAATTTTCTCGATTCTTTTTACAGCATCAAATCATCCAATTGTGGACAAAAAGAATAAAACTGAATTTGCTTTTTAAACTTTCATATCTGAATTAAAATTTTGCACTAACCCTGGGTTATTTTAACCCTGCTTTGAACACCCAGCCCAGGAGCTAAACGCCTCGCGAGCAAACCACTCCAATGTACAGTTAAGTTGTCCAAGCGAAAATTTACAAATAAACCCTTTCTGTTGTAGGCGAGTTTATTGATGTTTATGCTGCTGGCGGTGGACTAGAAGGACCATCAAGTGTCAGGTAAATGGGAAAAAAGCTCTTGCAGCCAGTGAAGTGCCGTGACCCAATTGATTTCGTAAGATTCTTCCAGTTGCCGGAAAGATTTTTATCCCCATAAAAGAAGACCCTCAGTGCGTTGTCTCTCACTCAGGCGTTGGTTGTTGTAACGTAATGTCTGTCAGCCAGCGGGAGTATTCGCATTGAATATTCCGCCGGTAGCTGATTAAAATCACGCAGCTAGCAAGAATTGTACCTTAATAAAGTTTTTACCAGCCAGCTAAAACTCAGCCTGCGAAACGGATATTTTGTGGAATTGCTCCATTGGGTACTTCTGAGTGTTCTTACGTTTAGATTCTAAGACGAGAAGAAGTAGGAAATTTTCTCAATTTCAAGTAGGGCGTGAGCGTGAAGCAGCGTCATTTTGACGGGAAAATATGGAAGCCGTCGTCATTCTACGACGAGTTTTAGCGAGAATGTCGTAGTGGCGGCGGAAACAAGTTTAAAAGTCGAAAGTTTTATCATTTTTGCGATCGGGAGAGGGCTTAACCCCTTTAATTAAGATAACAGTGCTGACTGTTCAGGTGAATCAAAAGTACAATGAAGTTTTCCGGGTTGTCTATTTTTTGAGAATACGCGAGAAAACGTTAAGTCAAAACTCGTACTCGTAGTCGTTCTCGTCCTTGAATATAAAGGTCTTTAATAGGACCTAACGTGCACCCACAGTTTTATTATGAAACTGACGTAACTTTTTGATGTCTCTTTTGTACAGTTTTGCTGACCTGCGAACTCTTTACGCAGCCAGTTATGATAGCGACCGAGTAGTGCTGTATAATAGTACCTCAGGACTTTCTTACACTCTTCCTGGAAAACGAAATGAGCGGCCTGGAAATGGTATGTAGAATTATGACGTAAGATCCATTTTAGTAGCCTCCCATGCAGACGTTCTTAGGAAGGCGTGAACGAACCCCTAAGAACAGGTCATGACATTCCTGGTTGTACAGTGACTCGTTCATACCCGTTTTAATTCTGATATAGGAGTCAGATATTTTTTGCAGGAAATTTCTCAAGTTTTTGGCTAATCTGCGACAAAGTTCTCCCTTTATGGCGAGCGCAGCGAACCGCGAGAGAACTCGCGTCTCCTTTCGCGTGCTGCTCTCGCGTGACTTCTCGCAACTCCCCCAAATAGACAGCCGGTCCACGCACTCGTCTAAACCATTTGTATAGTCCGTCGACGCTCTATACAGAAGGTTTACAGCGTCTGCGACGCAGGCAAAAGAATTCCTAAAGATTGCGTAAAACTTTTCTTAGGTTAGCCTGTTCCAGGCTCCAAGGTAGTGGGAAAAGCGGATCGAAACAAGTTGCGCAAAAACCGCGTGGTGGCAGGGGAGAGACTGTTTGCTTGCTTTTTCCGCTCATCCGCACTGACCGAGAGCCTGGTACGGGCTAGTCCATAACGTCAGCCTTAGATCAAGACAAATACCCATCCCCTCCTGTGTTAGTGTAAGTAGGGCAGGAGGTGTTTATATGTAAACTAAGGCTCATCGAACAATTCCGAATTTTTTCAAATTTCATTCATTATTGTTATTGTTGTCTTTCAGGTTCTTTCAGGAATACAACCCGAGACAGATAACGATTACTGACTATTTATTTTCCAACGAATTTTAAATCAGCAAGTAATACTATACCACGAATTTAGCATAATCTGTCAAAGATTTTCAAGAGAGAATAAAGAACGGCCCTTTTTCTTCTTTTGGGAATTTTCATCATGTTTATAGTTCATGTACCTCTGTGAGTGGTAGATGTACTAATTTTAGCGAACAAAGTCGTGTTTTACTCACATTCACTCACTCCGATATGTGCTGTCGGCCTAACAGAATACATCACACTTTTAAAAATCGTTCAACAATTCTTCTTTATTGTGGAAACATAGTTTATTTAATATTTTTCAGTCCCTTGAAAATAAGTAAATAAATAGGATTCCATCGATTAGTCCGGTGTTTTAAAAATTTTATCGCAGTTTTTGAACTGCCTTATGGCGTCCGTGCTTCTCAATAGCTTTCTTTCACGGATTATTTTATACGTTCATACGAAAATGAACGGTATGAATATAATTTAAAACAATTTAATAACATGACCAGTTCTCCTCTAGCCCGAGTGGCCCTAAAAGTGATCGGTATTAAATATCCCCAGCAGCATTACTGTTTATTACGAGTTTATTCAATCAGGGAGGTAATGAGAATAAATATGATAGTCAGGATAATCCTCTCAGCACAAGCGATGTTTCCTTCGTTTTTATAGGTGCGTTTTGAAGTCACCCGCGTAAAGAAGCTGCGTTTCCATGGCGATGGGTTGCCGCGAAATCGCCTATGTTTTAGAATTCTGATGCCACTCGTTGGAAAATTACTACGGCACGAGTTGCCAAAAACAAACTTTGGGTCTCTTAGTGGATCAGACCTTAATAAGATACGCCTTATGCTGCTTGAGAAATTGCATTAAAAGTCAACAAGAGATGGTCACGAATTTGATGGCCAACCAATTTGGTGACCAACCTTATTCATTCAAAATGGCTGTTTTTAAGAGTGTTTTTATAGGCCTCGGCTTCATCTCCACAAAACCCAAAACCATAACCTAGCCTAGTTGTATTGTAACAGGAAAAAACGCATCTAGATGGACGAAAGCTAGGGTTTTTTTAGTTCCATTAATCGTATACTTCGGCATTTACTTCGTTTACCGGACACAGATCACGTAAAACAAAAGAACGAAACACCAAGCAGATTTTTCCCTGAACAGAAAACAAAGAGGTCTTTTGTTTTACGTCATCCTTATCCGGTACACGATGTTTTGACCTAGGGCGCTTTTCCATTCAACAAAAATTCCGGTTTGAAATTTCGGAAATTTCACGTGCCAATGAAACTGTACATATCCGTTGCACGGACCCCACCCAAGCCACCGCGCATTTGGTTATTGTTCTTGTCATAATACAAAAGAGCGGTACTGGGGACAACGATTTTGTCAAAGGGAAAGGGGCATTTCGGTCCGACCGACCGAAATGACCAGTCCGGTCAAAGTGGACCACCTTCAAAGCTGGTCCTGAATATTCTGGTCGGACCAAACCGAAATGGTCCGTTCAATTCGATGTACCAACCGAAATTTCCGGAATTTTGGGTTGAATGGCAAGCCCCCCTATACTTCGCAGAACGAAGGTTTGCCGGGATTTCGATGCCCCTCCATCATTTTAGCACGTTACACTCGGTAGTCGTATAGAGGGCCATTTTTTCAATGGGTCTAGTTAGGTAGGGCCTTTATTAGGGACCAGTTGAATGACCACGTTCTATTAAGTCCTTGGGATCAGATTGAATCTCGGCAGCAGGCTCTATCGGCAGGTCTGGGTTATTTTGAGCCACTTGCTTGTACGTGTGTGTAATGGCGGCTACAATGAAAAGACAGTACAATAATTCAGAAAACTAGCTTATAAACAGGTGTTTGAAATGAAAATCAATAGCGAATAAAATAAAATAAAAAAGACAAAAGGATTCAACCAGGAACGCCTGATACTTGCCCTTCATAAGAAACCCACAATACCCATGTATAGGATTGCCAAGGGCTATACGAGCCGTGCTAGTCGGTACGTAATAGAGTGTAGGGAGAGAATTAGGAATGCTATTCACATTCAGCGGTGTGTACGGGCAAGTCCAAAAAAGCGAATAAAAACATATGACGAGGGACGTTGCATCTCATTTTCTAAGGAAAATACGCGTCATCTTTCAAAGGAAATTCCACTTAGTTACACCGTGACCTCTGAAACAAAGTTAAATCCGCGATCACGCTTGTAAAGTAGTCTCCCGCTAGAATCCCAACTTTGTTTTTTCCAGGTCGAAAGATTTGTTTCTGTTTCAATTCTACAGGAACTTTCTACAGAAACGCTTAACAATGGTTGTAAAAAGAAAAAGAAAAGAAAAATAAAAAACAATAAAAAACCTCTGTCGATGAAGTCAGTGAAACGTAATGGACATAAGAAAAACTTCAAAACAACTGAAAATTTTCACTTTGTTATGGCAAAAAAAGCTGCTTAACAAAGGATAGTTTTTTTTACACGCCTTTTTTAAATTCAACCAGTACAACATTTACTACCCCTCAAAGACAACAAAATTATGAGAATTTTATTATGGTGTTGAGTTATTTGTCTTATTTTCATAACGGTGACTAAAAGCTTCAATAAATCTGACATAGCCTTTGATAAGGTGAGAAAAGATTACAAACAGGACGCCAATCACACTCGTATTGACCGCGGGATATGGAGGATAATACAAAGGGCGGGTGAAATATTATTAATAATTAAACGCACGCGATGAAGCAATTATTGTATTATCATACGCTGCTAAGATCCGATATATGTTGAAATGTAAATAGTTGAAAGGGGCTTTTTTTGATGACTGTCACGACCTTACCACTTAGTTTGGTGGAAACATAATCAAGCACACGATGCCGGACGCCCACTAACACGCGATGAGTATATTGCTGCATAAACCGTAACATATTCACTTATAATTGCACCAACGCAATAGCTTGGGAGACGGAAAAGCTTTACAGAAAAAACACTAAAAGCGCATATCGATGACATTTCAAAAACTCACACACCCACGTAAAACATAATACTCTGGTTTCTTTCTGGCAAGTTACAAGCCATTAAAAACTGTCACAGCTTACTTTCAATACCTCAATTATTTTCTTCTTGTTGTTTTTTCCTTTTCTACAGAGCAAAGGCATAACGAATCTCCTTTTAATTTCTTTTTCCTTTTTTTGCATAGGAAATTGGGATATAATATTGCTAGTGAGGTTGTACAATCTACTTGACCCGTTAAAAGATTTCGGATGGATGAAAAATTAGTCACACATGTTGAAAACAACAAAGGATGAAAGGACAGGTGTATTAAAGGCCCGAGGGAAACTCGCTATAATGCCTATACGGGGACTCGGAGGCCTCGCCCTAAAGGAGTTTCTTTTTCAGGCCCAAAATAAGTAAGTAGGGGAGCAAGGGTGGCGCAGTGGTGAGAGCGCTCACCTCCCACCAATGTGGCCCGGGTTCAAATCCCGGCGTCGACGCCATATGTGGGTTGAGTTTGTTGTTGGTTCTCTCCCGTGCTCCGAGAGGTTTTTCTGCGGGTACTCCGGTTTTCCCCTCTCCTCAAAAACCAACACTTCCAAATTCCAATTCAATCTGGAACGCACGGACACGTTTAAACGAGTTCATATGACCTTCTACGTGCTTCGTGGGTAAACAAGCTTTTATTTTTATTTTTTTTTATTTTTACGCTTTTGAGAATAGGTAGTGTAATTCTTCAAGGTCAACATTCCACATTCTTTATAAAACATAGGACTGGATGTTGAAACTGCACATGTTCTTCTTATTTTTGTTTTAATTTTTTATCTATTAGCAGATCAGGAAAAATGTTTCCTGATGTCTTTTATCCAAATTAAAGGAAAAAATCTGCGAAGAATGGCTTTGATCTGAATTGCCTCCCTTTATATTAGACCTAAAACTTAAAACTTTCGGTCAGGGCTTAAAAAGCGTCAGGAAAATAAAATAAAGAGAAAGAGAGTATTTTGCTTGACAGCTTTCAATTAGTGCGCTCGCGATAGAAGGCGTATAAACGAGAGGGTATTTGGGAGGGAAGGGTTTGGAGGGAAGGAAACAGTTAATATGGCATTCCGCACCGAGGGGAGGAGGGGTCAAGGGCGTCAATATCTGGGTCAGTAGTTCATCACTAAACTGCTTGAGGCAGTCATTTCGTTAGTCTGCTACACAGCCGTTTTTAGTGTCGTCACGTAACGATCCTCCCCACTAACGGCTGCTGAAAACCGAACCACATTCCTTTCCCGCGATTAGCCAATTAGAATTCAGCTCCCATTTTCTGGAAGGTGTTCGCGCCACGTTTGCGGAAGGTGGTTCGGTTTTCAGCAGCCGTTAGTGGGGAGGAGCGTTGCGTGACGACTCTAAAAACGGCTGTGTAGCAGACTATCATTTCGTGTGAGAGTATTTGTAAGAGTATCCAGGACATTATTGCGCAGTTCAAAAGTACTTAAAACATTAAGCATGCTCAACTTACAAGATTTCCTTCTTGATGTTCGCATAGAGGACGACCGAGCAGTGGAAGATGACCTACTAAATGAGCGTCTTGATATAGTGCTGAGGCGAGTGATAGCGGACCTGAACATGCCTTCCTCGGATGGTTTAAAGCAGGAAAAGACCTTTCCAAGGGAAGATGCATAGCCGTCCCGGTATTTACTCATAGTCCACAGACAGACACAGTGATTTATTAGAGGATCCAGGGTTGTTAAGACCAACACCACTTGATCAAAATACTGGTTATGCCAGTTGAAAACGTATAAGATGAGAATGCGCATCTACAAAATTAAACGGATCAAATGTTGTAAGTTACACCTGGCTCAGTCGCTTCAGTCGCTCTACGTAAGAGAATCCGGATTCCGAAATTAAAAAAAATTTCTGCTTTTGGAATCCGGAATCCGGGAAAATTTTTGCTCGTGGAATTACAGCTCAGGAATGCGGAATCCAAGTTCCACTGACAAACACTGGAACTATGGAATCCAGAATCCAAGCCGACTGTCTTGGATTCCCTTACAAGGTGCAACTTTAGGAACCAACGGGAGATGCGTCGTTGTACAGTAACTCTCCTTAAGACGGATATCACTGTCGTTGTACAGTAACTCTCCTTAAGACGGATATCACTGAGAACCAAGTGTTTTTTCTTACTAGAGACGGAAAAGTCGCCGACCTTATAGAGGGGCAAACAAAATTATTATCACAACAGACATGCAGTTGCTTCTAAGCAATAATAATAAGAGTCTTGCGCTGTACATTAAAGAACTGCTCACCGGTATGAGTCTATATTGAAAGAGATACATTTACTTCTTGGAGTAATTTTAAATAAAAGCATATAAATGCGCTTTGGGGCGCGCATAAAACACAATTTGTCGTAAGACGAACGACGTATCAAACTGCTTATTCGACCAAACGTAGTTGGAGAGTACATAGAGTTTTTCCTTCATTTTACCCCTTTCCTTTTGGCGTGTTTTTTGATCGTTTTATCGAGTTACGGAGTTTTTATGCCGGCGTATTGTCAGTCCAAATAAGGAACATTTTACCTTATAACATAGGTTGAATATTTACCAGAAACTCATAAGGGTCTCTGTATTCACCTAGTCAAATTCAATAGCGCGAGCGTGCTTCATATTTCCATTGAGCACGCTGATGACGTCAATACACTATACCTGGAGTTCTTGAGAGCTTAGCAATCCACCCAAGACGTCTCCCAAGTGCATCCATAACTCAACAGTACACGATGAAGCGTTCACCATGTGTTTTATAACGTAAATTTAAGAGAAAACTTTTGAATTTGGTAACAGATAGTTGGGAAATATGACTAAATGCACAATTAAGGATCATTTAGATCCCGGACTGCTTGAAGCTGAGAAGCTAAGTGACGAAAACCACGTGAGTGCAACATTTTTTGCCTAGGAGATTTAAGCGGCTTTTAGAACATGCAATTAATTATCAAAGGTGTTGGTGTTTACTTTATTTTTGCTGTATCTCTATGAAAGAGAATCGTTCCACAGTTTGAGACTGAGTCACAGTCATTCACTCATACAGATGTGGCTGTGATGTGTACGGGTCTTCTAAGTGTTTTGTGAAAAGAGTGAAAGTTGTTTTTGTATATAATTTTTTTCTTTTTTTCAATTAAAATGTAATTGCCTCGATTTTGTGCGAACGTGAACAAAGTTGGGTAAAGATTCTTGAGGACGGCAAACCCCGGAGACAAACAACTCTACGCGATTTAATTAGAGAGATAAGTTAAGTGCCAGGCCGAGGATGGAGAAGGCTCTTGTACGACTCTTGTATTTACACTAGAATGTAAACCTGTCCACACGGTTTATTAAACTAGGAAAAAATTCACAATACTGCCAATTTCAAACAGCAACCATTTTTCCAATATATGAAATTTCATGGATATTAATTGCACTTTCTTCTCCGCCGCGGTCTAACAACTTCCTCATCGTCGTCGGCTGCGGGCGTTAGAATTAACCGTGCAGATAACTGACCCTGAAAAACGCAGCTTCGGAAGAGAGATATCGAAAGCTTAATATATACTGTTTCCGCTGTATGTGGCGGCACCTTAGTTGAAAAAGCTGCTAACAATAATAAGCCTTAAACAAAACCAAAATTCAGACATTACCAAACCGTTTTCGCAAGAGAGCAGTAAAACCGTGGCGAATGCCATTCTGTGATATTCAAGATGGTCCCATATGTTTAGTCTTAGGATGAAACCGGCGTCTCCCATTGGTCGAGAAGTTTTAGTGCTAAATGCGGGGGCGAAAGAAAGCAGCTACACTTCACAAGCTACCATCTACAGAGTTATTATGATAACTCATATAACACTAGCGAAGGCATTAAGTGCTTTCACTAATGAGTCAGACTAAAAGCAGTTTTCAGTCTATTTTCCAGTCAGGTTTTCTCTTTCTTCGCTTTACCATGGAGCGATCGGAAATTACTTCAACTAATGCACCAAAACGTAGGATGTTATATTGTTCGAGTTGTAAGTTGTACGATTATTAAGGCTAGAGTGTGGAGCAGGAAGGACGCCTTGATCTTATCTTTTTACAAATTGTGAATTTGCTAACGGCACTTCAGTCTGAAAATCTAGATATGAAAAAATAATAGCAAAGCAAAGTAGTAGTGCTAGATTGAAACCCGGGAGATCGGGTGCCCCTCTCTCTCTCTTTTCCTAATCATCACATAGGCAGATAGAAATAGGCGAGAGCACTGGAGAAATTTAGCTTTGCCAAGAAATCTTTAAGCGTTTTAAAATGAAAAACAAAAAAAATCCAATAACACATTGAAATCGAACTATTTCAAAAAGCACTGCATTCCCGTGGTCCACTTTTAATTTTTTCTCGACTGGTAACTGGGGTTTTGAAAAAAATGGAGGCTGAATTTGGATTGATTTTTCAGAAACTGGGAGTTAGATTAGGTCGCGGGAGTTCTTTAAATTATAAAATATTAATAAATTCCCTCAACAAACAGCTAAGTATACAAATTATTTTGGTGATAAAGACTTAGCTACAGTGTAATTCCTAGATTGATTAAAACTGAAAGCAATAGCGTCAAAAAGTGCGTGCAGAAACTTGCGCTAGCTAGGACAATCAGACGATTACGTTGCTCAAAACAACAAGAACCGTGAACACCTAATTGCCAACTAACACACTGACATCGCATAAAAAAAAAAATTATCATAATTTCAATTTACGAAAGTGTGGTGAAAAAAAAAATCAAAGTACATTTATTTATTTAATGGTCTCAGACTTATCGACACGTTTCACTTCAGCGGGTAAAAACGCCGGGTACGACTTTAACGGCTTCATACGACAGAAAATATTCACGATGTATTTAAAATTCAAACAGCTGCCAAAATAAGTAAATCGTGATAAAGATGGGCACAATTGGCCGCTAAAGTGATTTGGCTCGAGTTCACAGAGGTTTAATGTTCTTCTTTTTCTATGAATTATATACGACGCATCTTAGGAGACATAATTATGTCGAACCTTCATATCACGAAAACACATCATAATGCGTTAAAGAAACTCTAAAACGGAATAAATTTCAGTCAATTTTCCGGACGAGCCATTAATAAACTTCTGAATAAACCTCTTGGTCCCCTGTTTTTAGGAAGCAAGCTTTAATGTTCGCGATAGTTCACCCACTTGAGTTATCTTCAACCAAATTCGCGATGGCATCGTTTCCAAGGAAGCCTGGCTGATAAACGCGGCTTATTTAAATATTACAGCGATTGTTCCAATCGCCGAAACAGCTAAACGCGCCGATTATTCGACTGAAGAGCTTGTCTTTAAACTTCAATTTTATTCTGTGACGCAAGAAGAACAAGATTACCGATTTGTGCTGTTTCAGATAAGAAATACCTTGCGGATATAATTATTCTGTTGCGTTCTGTTTCATCATCAAACTCTAGGATTGGCTCTTGAGTAAACACTAACATTCATTTTCTCGACTCGCTTTTGTTTGAAGCTTATGTTTTCTCCACTTTACATCTGTTAAGAAGAACATTCGCAACAACCAACCAAAATATTAATTTTCACTGACCTTAGAAGTTTCATTTAATTATCTTTCAAATTACGGTCGCAAAAAGAAAACAAAAATAAGGGAAGATCGCATCAGTATTAGTTTATAACTCTAAGGTATATATCGACAGAAATCCAAACAAAGTAATGAAAGGTTTGGTCCCATCCACATTTACCTGCTGCCGTTACGCAATGATTTTCAATGATTTTTTCGTCGCAAGTTTTAAAAAGTTTATTGTTTCATCATTTCAATGAATATAGCAAGCCACATGCTTTTTATAGAACTAAAAAAAAACACCGTCCTTCTAAAGCCACCCTGATTTGTTTAAAACTATTTTTTTGGCGTTCTAAAACTCCCTGTTTTAGTCAACCAAAGATGCTGAATCCAACCTAAAAGAAACAAGTGAATTTTAAGACAAGATGTTTTATTTTTTCCTGCGTTTTCAGCTTAAATTTCCGGCCACTTGAAGCGAGGCAGCTTGAAGCTAAAAAGAAAAACGAAAGTAATGCTGAACGGTTCCCGCTTATGGTAAAGATCGCAGTGAAACCAGTCTAATGCTTAATCCAAATGCGCGCGAAAAAAGTTACAATAACATTGACTTGGCGGAATCTATAATAACCTTTACAAACAAAACATATGTAGCAAAGCCACGCGCTGAAATATAGGGTGTTAAGGCAAATTTCGAGCTAATGTTGAATATGAAAAGAGTAACAACTTACCAGAATGGTAGTCCAGCATATTGAATAACATACAGCCATTAAAGCAACCATCTTAGCAAAGCTCACACAGGCCGAGGTGTTGGAACTTTTAACTCGAGCGCCCTTCTCTGGTTTGCTGTCTTGGTCATAAACGTCCGAGAGTGAATTCTTCTCGAGCACGTGTAGCGTGTACACGACAGTTATGTTAGAGACCACCATAAGAAGAACGGACAGGACGTAATGAGCAGACATTACATAGACTACTACCTTGGTATCTGTGTTGTGTGTGTCCAATGTGTAGCTACAGACGCCGGTTGAGACGTTCAACTCGACATTGTTGAGCGCTTGAGGGAGAATGGCAAGTAAAAACGAATACACCACTAGAGAGATGAGCAAAACCACACACTTGTGAAATGTTACCCGTTCCTTGTAACAAAAAGGGAACACCATGGCGCCTAATCTCTCCAAACTCATTACTACCACAAGGGAGATTGTAAGCGTACCGAAAAACAGGACTCCAAACGCGACGAAACGGCAAACGCCAGCGTCCCACGACCACTCGCCGTTAAATCGTGAGGTGATAAACGGAATATACTGAAAACAAGCGATTCCCAAGCCAGCTAAAGACAGCGCACCGACAAATAGATGAGGGATCTTCTTCAACGAGGGCTTGCGGACTTTCAGATAGGTATAGTGAAGGGCAAGAAGGTTCAAGAGGAGTGTGATGGCAAATATGATAAGAACTATAACTCCTACAAGTTGGTCTTTCCATGATACCGAATTGTCGCTCCTTGACATCTTCTTAAAGCCACTTACTTCAAGAAAATTAGCAGGGTAAAAACCCTCGTATACACGCCTGAAAATCGCAACCAGCGATAAGTTCGACAATTCTCCACTTATTCTTGATCACGACTTTACTCATCGGCGCGAAAGCTAGGAACCGACGGCGAGTGAGTGCGCTGCGAAACGATGGAGAATTTCTTCTCCATGCCCGAACTACGGCGCAACGACAGATTTCGATAACTTGGCGCGATCTCAACAGATGTGCGTTTTTGTGAGCATCTTGTCTGGAAAGTAGAATGAATGAAGTGTCGTATTGATAGCTATTTTATGACACTACTTATACAGTGAATTTGTATTTTGAATAGTATCGTGCGCGCGCTCTTGTTGAGTGACGTGTAAGGACCTCTGACCACCTACGCACGGCGCATTAAAATGCTTATTATTTCAACGAGCAATTATTTCAAACCAACACTACAATTTTCTATCAGAAAACTGGAAGCTTACTAAATAATCCTTTTATCGTTGCTGAAAATCACGGCGTAAATATGGCACTCTTAGAATTGAAGTTGTAGAACATGGTGGGATTTTCCGAGTATTACCGGCCAACACAACTAGTTAAAGATTCTTGTTTTTATTTTATATTTATGAAAAGGATAAAACACTCAAGCGAAAGTCAAAACATTCAAAATAACACGCCATTAAACACATCAAATCTCCATTTCCAAGAGAAAAACCACGATGGAGTTTTGAGAAAATAAATATATCTTCGGCGAAAAGCGAATTCGCAGCTGAGATCCGGAATATTACTTAAACTTAAAAAGTGTTCTGTTCGACTGCGGACATCATTTGCTGATGATAACCATTATTATGCAAATTTTTTCTTGTCTCAGGGAGAACAGTGTTTGCTCTTTCAGTGCTGTAGAAGAAGTAGTTTTCCCAGCACCTGCAAATTCCCATATCATCCGGAATTTTCTTGCGTTTTCAAGTAACTGCACTTTCTTAACTACTTAAGTCCAGTATCTATAAGATCTACTTCGAAACTTCAATTGTAGCGTAAAAAACGGGTATAAATACTAAGTTTTGGTATTTATACACAGATGATATGATGAAGAAGAAAAAGAACTCCGAGTGCAGTGTTAATAGTGAAAAGTAATGCTATTATATTGCAAGCGCCGATGTTTGGGCGGGGAATCTGATTATGAGGGCACAATTTCCATTCTTTAGTCTTTTGGCGCAAGAAAACTTTCATTGTAAAAATCGATCCTTCTATCTTTCTTCACAAGCATGAAGAAGTGCATTTTGAAGGTTGAAATAACTCAGTAAAAGTAAATTTTCATCAAGATTCCGATTTGTAGGCCGACAATACCCAACAAACTACACCTCCGCAAATCGTCAAAATTACAATTAAAAGGGGAACAAAAAACAATCACATGCACTGGCCACGTCAATTTTGTCAGTATTTCACTGTTTTAAGCTAATCATGATTTCGGAGACATAAATTCTACAAAAACTAGTTTCTAAAGCAAATATCCTTTGGCCAAAAGAAACCGAACTGTGGTAGCCAAAATACTCTAGGACATAATCTCGGGCTTCACCAATAAAAAGGTTTTGTGATTTTTTGTTAAGTTGACGCTAGAAAAGATTTTTGTTTTTGGACCATGACCTTATCACAGCCACTGATCACAATGGATCTCTATCGCAAAAACTTAAGATAAGATATACCCTAGCTTCTTCGTTCGAAATGGCGTTTTTAAAGTTCGCCTAACTAATAAAAAGGAGAGAAAGCGACTCCACATTAAATTAATTCTAGAATTACAAAGAATTATATTAATGTGGAGTCATTATATTCCGACAAAACTGTTGCGAGTTCGTGCTGGAAGCTTCGCTAATTGTACAGTACAAATCAAACGCTGTACTTATCTAGCAAAAACACATTATTTTTCTTGCGCCTAAGACACAGATTAAGTTTTTAAAATCAGTTATTACTCTCTGTTTTCGTGTATTACACGGAGTAGAATTCGAAGCAACAAATTGATTTTAGTAAACGTTCAGTCCCCTTGGGCGGTATAAAATGTAAACAACTGAAACAGCTGTTTTTCTAGCTCAAGTATAAAAAATTCTAACAAAATAGTCAAATGTTTGTTACAGATGTGTAACCCCTGACCTCCAAATAACACAACGCAAAATGCATATCGTTCTAGGAGAAGAAAATTTTAGGAATTGAAATCTGAACGATTTCGCCTTAAACAAGGCTTCAGATTAAAAGCCTAGAACCAAAATATTAGCCTCTTCTGACGTCTTCGAACACACAAAATCGGCGCTTTTTATTCTGAGGATACGGAAATAAGGACAGTATTTAACAAAGTTTCTATTTAATGCAAAGCTACTAAGACTCAATTGGGCAACGATTTGACAACATGTCCTCTTAGTGTGGACTCTAAAAATGTTGATAAGTGTCATGTTGTAATAAACTCAAACAAAAGCTCTTGACCTTTTTTTGCAAATACAAAATGTTTTCAGATTTCATTCCATTTTTTTTAATAATAGCGTTCAAACTACAGCAACGAAATTGTGCTTGACCAGACATAGCTTCTGTGCTGACAAATATTTTGTTGATCTGTAAAAATAGCTAGAGCATGCACAATATCATTAGCTATTAAAGTTGTTTGCATGGAAAATATCATGTAAGGTCTCCCAATTGTTTTACACCATGAGACGGAATAAAGGATTGTAATTTGTGGGTTATTTAGAACTGAGCCGAAATAAATAAATAAAACACCTAAACTGAGAGTACTTATTTCACCGAAAAACTGAATACTTTCGATCACATTTTTGATGTACAAATAGGCTGTCTTTTAACGGGATTAAAAATGCATGGATTTAATACCAGCTCAGTAAAGACGGGGTGAAATTCTTTCCTTGAAAAATGAAACCATTAAAATAAAAGCGATTTTGGCGGATTATGAAAAAGAATTCCAATTACTTCTTTCTGTAATTGTAGAACATATGATTTAACTTGGAAAATTTTATAGGCCTGACAAATGCATTAGAAAATTAAAAAAACTGAATCGAGTCAGTTGTTTTTCTCACAGAGATAAAAACGTAGTCTGAAAAAAGATACGGCTCTTTAAGCAAGTAATAAAATATTCTATTTTCAAAATAATTTCTTACCAAATAAAGTTTAGGTTAACTAAAAATGACACGAATACTTTAGAGGGTGTTGTGATATATATCTCACATAAACGAAAAAAGGGCAGAAGTAGACGAAATAAACAAAATATAGCTAATGGAACTTACGGAAATTTACGAGGTGTCAGATGTGTTATTTCAAGTTTTTCCCACCTCATAAAATCATTACTTGTTTGTTCAATTACTTTGTACAAAAGATACGATGCGCGGATTAACAAAATTGAGAATAGGAAAAAAATAGTAATGAAAATCGTGAATGCTGAAAATAAAGTGAAAGATTTCAAATCATTTCAAGAGATGATGATATGTTGAATTTGAGAGAATATAAACCCCTATTTTATTCACAACAACATTTCGTTTGCTTATTTATAAGCAAAATCCGAGGAGCTCAATGATTAATCCAAAAATTGTTAAAACTAAAACTTGCATTTTCAGCAGGCATTTCTCTGGGAGAGGAACATCAAATATAAAATATTACAAAAATTGAGAAACAAAAAAAAACGTCTGAATATTTTGTTGAATCAGAAAATTATACTGGTGACGAATGCGATTACAACGACTTTCCCTTGAATCTCAATATTTCTGAGGGACTTTAAGAGCTGCTTCCGGAAGAATACTCTGGTGTCTGAAGAAATGGTTTAAGGATATCCTATGTCAGGTCATCATATATGATCCTTTTGTTTCTTGGTTTTCAAATTGTAACGACCTTTTCATTAGTTAGTTATTCCCTGAAGAAGTCAGGCCGTTCCAGACGATTTTGGACGAAAATATATTCTCATAGCTTTACAGTAAGCCTTGCTTTTTTCACTGCTTGCGAGAAAATGGCACGAAATTCAACGCAACTTTCCGACAAATAAGACAAAGTGAACTTAAGGTGGATTGTATCATTGTTATTGTTATTATTATTATTATTATTATTATTATTATCATTATTATCATTATTATTATTATTATTATTATTATTATTATTATTATTATTATTATTATTATTATTATTATTATGACTATTTCCTTTAACTTTGTGCCACAACACAACATAATAGCCGAGCCCATTCATAGGGACTGGAGTTAGAACGAGGTAGAAGTCTGTTGGGTATAGAGTCCATTTCTTAGGATATGAGATGTGCCAAGAAGTGTGATCTTCTGCAGTTCATGATTTTGATTCTTTCCGGGATCTGTTGGATATATTTCTCCAACCTTTTCTTTATCATTATTATTATTAACGGACGCAGAGAGAAAGAGAGAGTTTCGTTAAAGATAAATGTATTCTAGCACGTAAGATATGAGTGGAACGCATAAAGGCCAGCCAAGTTAAAGTCCATATTCAAACGGCAAGATTGGTGGACAGCACACTTTCCTTCGTGCAGTCTTAGTTTGCTAGACACAAGGAAATACTCATGCTCAACTTTGCGCTTTAAGGATCAATAATGAAATTAGATGTGCCAAAAACCAGACGTAAAAAGGACAACGTTTTATAAACCTACGTTTACAATAGAGGAAATTTTTCCGGACTGATAAGTCTTTCCGGATTTATTATATTTAGGCAAGAGACTATAAAGGGGACAGAGAGGGCATCCCCCATATACACCCTATTCCATAGGTAATTCGTCTCGAGTTATTTTTAGAATCGGGATAAAGTTACCTCGCGCGAGGCGTGGATGTTTCGTGGAGGTTTCGCATGACCAAACGCCGTGCAAAACATGTCGGGCGAGAGGCAATGAAAGCGTAAAAAGATCGAGAGCATTCCTGAATATTGAAGCGAAATGAGTCGGCGCTCACCTGGGAAAAAGGAATCGCTGGACTCTTTGACAACCCGTGAAATCAGTTTAACTCGAAGTTGTCGTAACCTCAGTGCTTTAATAAAATGAGAAATTTCGCCGGTCTATTGAAACTGGTCGTTTGTACAATTTAAGGAGTTTAAGATCCAACGACGCGGACGACAACTAGAACGTCAAAAAGAAACAATAGGTTTAATTAGCAAAACAACAACTTCGCACGTGCAACACACTTTTTTGTTCATTTCTTTCCCGTTTTTGCACGACTACGACGTGAAAATGCCTAATTTCGCGTTTTATGGAGGACGTAAATAAGCAACGACGAAATTTTATTTCTCTTTCTGAGCTAGAATATGGTCCCTTGAAATTCAGCTTTAGGAGGGTTCGCCTACAATTGACAAAGTAAGTGGGTAGGAATAATCGCTATAAAGACTGAAAAAAATAAACATTAAACCAGAAATTGCTCTCTTCAAACTGTAAATTATAAATGATCCTGAGAGAATATTCAGTGTGTTAAGGATTTCCCTGCTCTAATGTTAGCTCTATACAAGAGAGGAAGGGCGATTCTTTTTTAATTTCGGTTTCGCTGACACAGCTTTCGCAGAAATCTCGCTGTAGTCGTTTTCGTCGACAAAAGGAATAGCAAAATCGCTCTCCGCGTCTTCCCCCATTTTGTTCTGCGTCATTTCGTGAAGGACGCGTGGCTGTCAGCGTGGGTCATTCACGCGGAACACATTCGCGCTATGTGATTGGCTGTTGTCTAATCCCCCTTGAGATCTGTGGTGTTAAAAATAACTCGAGACGAATTACCTATGGAATAGGGTGTATATGGGGGATGCCCTCTCTGTCCCCTTTATAGTCTCTTGATTTAGGGTATTCGGATACGCAGGTCTTTCACACAACAACATTCACTAGGATGCATTGTATCCGCCATAGATGCTGGGTTCAAAATCTCAGGAAATGCGCCCAAACTGTGAGGGTTTTTTAAAATTTCGGATTAACCAATTTGCGAAAACGGCAAAAGAGTCTGGTGCCAAAATGTTTAGGATTCGTCACCAAACCAGAAAACCTCCGCATTTCGAGAGTAAAGGTAACCTAAGCACCCCCTAACTGCGCTCACTTCCTTGCGAGTCGCCCTTTTAATTCTAACTAAGCCGTCAGCTGATATCTAACAGTTTGACTGATGTGCCTCTATCTTTCATCAAATCAAATCATCAACCTTGGAAACTTGCCTTACAGTAAATAGACAACCGAAGAGAAAGCTCAGTGATAATCACAACAATTGCTGCAGTTTCTCACTTTGAAAGAGAGAGTGAAACCAGCCCAATTCCAATGCAAACGTTGCAAAGACAAGTTGGGTACAAAAACCATGAGACGCCACTTTTATTTTGAGCAAATAAAGTTGCGACTAAAGCAGACAAATCTTCTAAATCTTAGTCTCGAACACGATGTTTTCCGCGTGTATGTACATTTCTTAAACAAAGTTCGGTTAAAGTGGCCTTTAAGGCTTGCAAAGTTTGACACCCTCAACAGTGACGGGAAACATTTACTACGCTGAGTTTTTGTAGGCTTTTCATCACTTGTGGGCACAAGTAATATGCTTAAGAACAAGTCTCACGATATCTTTATATCATTCTCGCATTTTATCACAGCCATTGGTAGACCGGAATGGTTTGTTGCAAGATTTTCATTACAGTGCCGCGAAAAGTCACTAGGCATTCAACCATGGTTGCAATAATGCACAAAGGCCAACAGCGTTTCTTTTATAAGAGTAACTTGCTATCTCTTCTGTACACGAGCCTTAAAGAACCACGCGGCTTAATATAGTAAGACACCAAATAACAAACCAACTGGCGTAACGCATGCGTACAATTTTGGTTCAAATCCGTGGCTGTCTCCATACAGCAGGTCTTGCGTCTCCCGTTACATTCAGGTTATGCATCAGAGGTAGCTCCGGTGTACACCACAAGTACAATAACGGTCACGTGGGAGTTCTGAGCGATAGATCACGCAATACTCTATCACATTGTTGGCCACGCCAAACAGCAACTTTCTTGTAGTAGGCTATGTCTCTAAAAAGTGTTTCACAATCTGCTTCGACCAAGAATGCATTACCGTGTCTAACGTTTTACACCATAATTTGAGATGTACATAACAGGTAGCACCAGCACTCTCCGCAGGTCAAATATAGGTCACGCTGAGCATGTACTCAATGAGTCACGCAATACACCATTAGTTACGGCATACACCAAAGGTCAAGACATTTTATAGTCAGTACATTCTATTTCTGAGTAACGCCTCACGGTCTCTCCAAAAAATATGTTACCGCACATTTAGCGCATCTAGCTGCTCTCTAAACTCTGTAAAAAGCCTCTGTAGACGTATGTTTGTCCCTGAAACGAGATATGATAACAAATCACATGTAAATCTCTCCACAGAAAGTGGATTCAAATTAAAAGGCTACGACTTACTATAGCGTCTATAGTCTAGTTTTTCTTAAAGGAAGGTTAAGTGCTGCGAGCAGATGCTTAAGCGCAATGTAACGTCAAAACAACGACGTAACGTTACATGCGCGCGCTGACTTTGAGAAGTTCAAATAAAATGTAAGTAACATTCGGTACGGCTGGGTCTAGTGTCGGGTGTCTGAATATCATTCTGCACTCGCATATCATTCGACATTTGATGGTATAAGCTACGTTTACGCTGACATGAGGAACGGTACGAAAAACGCTCACCATGATGGCATCGAGACGTCAAGATGCTATTCGACGCCAAGATTTTGCTCCGACAAGCCCTTTTCTCGATTTCTCACGCTTGAGAACAGACTGCCCATGAAATCACAGAATGCATGTTACCAAGTTCGAACTGAGAAAACAGGCCAAAGAAATTGCAAAGGTTGCGAAGGCTTGCAAACAGAGAGCACTTTTTTGAGCCCGCGAGGTAATGGTCAACAGAGCTTTTAAGGCAAAAATGTCCTAGTAAGATCTGGCGAGCCTATCTGAGTGAAATAGGTCTGCTGCTCGCTAGACTCAAACAAAAGCCGCCAGGTTGGGCAGAAGCTAGAATTCGTTTAAAAGTTTGCCTCGGGATATTTTCAAATAAAAAAAGAACTAAAATCAACAACGACAATTTGGCATAGATTCGTCATCCACGGAGACCCGGGTGCAGTCAGCTGGGTCGGGAGAGTTGCTCCGCCTTGAGCAACTCTTACGCATCTTTCGTGCTCTCCAAACTTCCCGCGTGCATCCATAACTCGATATACACACACAAACCATGAACAAATTCTAAAATATCATATGCGAGACCACGAACGGCAGAGAGCAATTTCACCTGGAGGGAGGGGAGGTTGCGCTTAAAAACTCCCGCCGGAGACACGAGTTTGTTGGGGGGGGGGGGGGGGGGGGGGGATCTGGGCCATCCTCCCCTAAAAAAATTTGAAATCTAGAGGCTCGGTAATGGTATTTTCAACATTTTCAATGAGATATTGGCAGCCTTTTTATCCACGAGTTGTACTGACAAAACTCGATAAAACGGCGTCCAAATAACTCCAAAAGTGAACAGACAGTAAACACAAAACACAAATACAAGTTGAGTCATTTTTGTTGCGAATTCTTTCAAAAATTGTAATTTAGATCGTATTTTGTTTATTTTCATACATTTTCTTATAAAATTCAAATTCCAACGATCTGGGCCGTCTGTGCTGAGACAAGAAATGTTACGAACGCAAAATCTCAAAAAACGGTAACGCTTATAATCTACTTGAGAGCTTTCCCGGCCGCCATCTAAATGCCACGTCACGCAAAAGCTTGGAAAACTCACCCTTATCACAAAACGAAGGACAGTTTAGAAACGAACATTTGTATAAATAAAGGTGTTTAGCTGCTACTAAAGTAATACCTCATGAAAGTGAACACTCAGAAGAAACCAATAATACAATAAACCTGAAAAACATCAATAATACATACCAATATGAGGTAAAAGTTCGCGAAGAAGGTTCCTTTTCTGGTAGCCCTAAAATGTAAATACATTACAAGGTAAGTACTTTCGCTTAACAGTTTTATCAACAGAGCAATGAAAGATAATTTTTATTTTCATTTTTCGAAATTTTTTATTCACCAGAATGGAGGGGTTCCAGTTTGTGCTTTTGTCCTGGGGTCCAACAGATCTGTAAAGGGAGTGAAAATATACCATCTTCCTCAGTAATACAATGTTAGCAACACCTGAGCAGATGGAACGATCAATCAACCAGTATCATGTAAAGCAATAGACAAGAGAAGTGATGACGTCACAAAAAATTGTGAAATTATGGAATATGTTGGCATATCCAGAAAGAACACGATGAAAAATGTTCACCTGCCAAAAATCAGCCTCTTAGTGGAAATTGCTGGGGAGATATAAGCTTTGTATGCTCCAATGACTCCATTATTATAAATCCTTCAAAAATAAGCCCGGAGCGTCACGTTTCGACCCCAGCCAAATTTAGAAGGATTTGTGTGGAGTCCTCAGAGCATAAAAGGTGCTTGTAATTATCTCCCCGCCAATTTCAGTGCACTAAAAGGCTGATTTTCGGAAAGGGGGCTTTTTTCATCTAATCCCATAATTCCACAAATTTGAACTTTTGTGATGTCACACTTCTCTTCTCTATCCGGAGATACTGCGATGCTTACGTCATGGGAGTTTTTTCTTGTAATTAACTTGTAAACCCCCCCCCCCCCCCCCTCCTCCTCAGCGTCCTCAAAAAAGAAAGCCCGAAAAAAAAACAATAGTCTTGCAGCTGCAAGAAAGCGTCTAGAATGAAAGCAAATTTTGAACGACTTGAAGTGCTGCAATTAGACGGAGTAAACAGTTGAATGGCTCCACTTCTTACAGTCTAGCTAAAATTCTGCTTGAGTTTAGTTGGAGTTCCCATTTTCAACGTAGAACACAATACAAATCCCGATGAAATTATTCTCATGAGGAAGCAACAAAGCCCAAGGCAGAAAAAAATAATTGAGGAGAAACACGATACCTGTGCGGTGGTCCAAGAAGCTCCTCACAAACTTCACGTAACCGTGATTCGAACCCTACATGAGACAAAATAAGGCATGAAGTTAACATGTCTCTTACATAACTAAAACACTGACAGACAAATCAACAAAGGTTAGGACGTCACGCCACGCTATAAACATTGCGTGACTTGTAGAACTTCAAGACTGCCAAAAGGTTTCTAGAGAGAAGATTCAGGAGAGCTTTAAACAAAACTGCACTACATCGTAGTTCCTGCTATATTCTGCGAGCAAGCTCTCTCTCTCCCGAGTCTTAACCTTTCTTTTCACTCGCTTTTTTACGCTTATCTCGACTAACTAGGAACCTAGACCAGGTTAAGTACTCTCCAGCCTGGTTCAGCCCACAAGTCCCATTAAAAACCCATTTGGCGCAAATCCTAACCTCTTCGACTTGCGTCCCTTCATAAATATTTAAAAAGTTTCTATCAAAATCTTGGCGATCTATTAGAATACTCATTCCTGGCAACGAAAATAAGACCTTTCAAATACTTTACTTTCTTGACTATCAAAACTCAATCTACTCTTTTTTCTTGTACCCATACCATTATCATAGCATCGAAGTGGAGACCTTATCTTCGATAAACGTATTTTCGGAAAGGAAAACGTATTAACCTGCTTGAGAGAGATATCGTACGTAAGTGGTGAGCCAGAAGCAATACTCTTTTCCAGATCCCAGTGCAACGCAAGATGACAGCTGGTTCTATAAGAAGAGACAAAATAAAGAAATCAAGGAAAAGATCGCACACTGTTTTGGTATGATTACGCGACTTAATAACTTTTTCTCAGCCAACATTAACGCCTGTGTCTCGCCAGCAAAAGTACCCTTTGTTTTTGAGTTCAGAGGAAAAGCTTATCTCAGTAGGAGCCTTTCAGCGAAAAACCGTAGGCCTCGTCTCACAGGTCTTCACTGATTCTTGTGGGACGTGAAAAACTCACGCTATTTTCGATAGGTGTTGGGAACGTACAGCTGGGTAGTTTGGTCAACCACAAACATGGGTGCGTTTGTGTGTGTAACTGACCGTTTTTCCTAGGCGGCTGCTTAATATATAATAAGTAACTACTGAAAGAGGCTGAGCATGATGTGAAGAATTATGCAGATTGAGCAGACTATTATCCACCTAGGCGAAGGATAACAGACTTTTTAACATTCGCAGACGGTAGCCACTGTAAGAAACCGCAATACACCTGACTGCAGCTCCAAAGAAAATTGCTACTAATGCATGGCTTTTGACAAGTAACCTACCTCTATGTGAACTGCTGTAGAGGACTGTTGTCTGCTTGGATTAGAGCGGAAAAGCCTTGAAGACTGACGCCCAAACCTGCGAAATGTTCAAATTGCACAGTACTCAACCAAAGCAATGACTTTCTTACATTTCCCAAAAGTAGACTGCTAGCAGTCTCTCTCGCGCGCGATAATGCGAGTCCGCATAACTCGCTGTTTCGCCGCTCGCACACTTTTCGATCAAAAGAGAGACTGATCGCAGTCTATCCGAAAGACATCTTGAAGGAAAGATTACTATATTAATCAACTCTGGCAAAGCCGAAAGTAAGGCTGGACAGCAAATTCAGCAACAATTTTTTTTCTTCTCACCTTGAACTTTGTCCTTGAAGCTGCACAAGAGGTCCCTTGGTCTGCAGGGGATCCTGGGACGGTGCTACAGATTGGTGGTCGGAGTTGATAGCTAAGAGATCATCAGAGTAAATCAGCTGAACCCTGAAAAAAAATAATCAATAAATCAAAAAAGAGAAACTTTTTTTTTAAACTTTACACATGTAGTCTGCTCCGTTGACTCAGCCATACACAAGTACTTAGACTTTTAATAAGAACAACAATTTAGAACAAGTCGCTATGAGAAAAATGCTGTCACGTCAACCCTTGAACACAGCGAGATATTCCTGGCCACGCGAAGATCTGAGGCAAAAGCAGTACTTTTTCCCCTCAGTTATTACAAGATCCTACAAAATGGGCCGTCTCCGGGAATCGAACCCTTCACATCCTATTCTACCTGTGAGAGGCGCGCTCTAACAACTGAACTAACCCTGCCACGGTTGTGTACTTGATTTACATTGGGGACTTTACGATCCGACGACGGCGACGGCAGCGAGAACGTCAAAAAGCAACAGGTTTTCAAAATAACAACCTTGAACGTGAATCACACTTTTATATACATTTCTTTGCCGTCACTGCACGACTGCGATGTGAAAATGCTTAATTTTACGTTTTAGGAGGACGTAAACAAGCGACATCACATCGAAATTTTCTTTCTCTTTATGAACTTGGATGCGGTTGTTAGGAAATTAACTGGGGGAGAGTTCAATTACATTTGACAAAGTATTAATGTGAGTTGGAATAATGGCGATAAAGATTGAAAAAAAAGGCGAATTCACTTTTTAAGTGACATTTTGGCCACAGTCGTCGTCGTCGGTTCTTAAGATCCCTTCTACCTTCCCGTTCCTGAATAAAAAGAGGTAGTCTATTCTAAAAGCCAATGTAGTTCCTTCTCTTACCAGGCTCCGACAGCCGTGTCGAAGGAATAAGAAGCGTGATTAGACAGAGTTATTATAGGAAATCCTCGGTCTGATATCGAGGCTCGGGTTATCGTGATATCAGGGCCTGCAAAGAGAACAGACATTGAATAAGCAAATGTTAAACGAGAGCGCTGTTTATGGTCAACCAGAAAATAAAAAAGCTCTAGCTAACACTAATGCTAAGCGGTGTTGAATTTTCAGACTTACCCGACAAAAGTGGCAGGACCGGCTCATTCTTCAACACCGCGATTACTCGTTTCGTATCCCTGCGAAAGAAATACTAATTTCAGTAAACTGTCGCGGGTTAAGCAAAGTTCGGCTTACACAATTGCACATATTTAGATTGACTGAGCGTGACAAGATAGCGTTCGTCCTTAATAAACAAAAAATAAATTAATTTAATATATATATATATAAAAAGCGAGACATATGAAATGGTCATGACGTCATGAGAATGGGAAAAAGCCAAATCCTGACTCCCGGATGGATTCGAACCCACCACACCGGAAGAAAAGTTGCTAGCCATTCTGACCATACGCAACTTGGGAACAGATAACGTCCTTCACGACATTCACAAAACCTGATGACTTATTTAAAGGTTTCCGTTGATATAAGTATGCTTTGAGGATTTACAGAACGTTGTCAAAATTAGTTATCCAACGCATTTTCAGTGCTAGTTCTTTTTAACAATAAGAGAGCCTCGTTTAGTACTCACCAAACATATACCCCTCCAGCGGAAGTGACGAGCATGACATTATGACGGCTGCACTGTAGGATAGAGGCTGGCGAGTCCAAGACCATGGACGGAAGGATTCTACATTGACAAACATAAAGGCAACTTTAAGTTCTTTACCTGGCAAAGCTTAGCAGTTATAATTAGATTTATAAATTAAATGTGAAGACCCTGCCCTCTATAATACTTCCAGTAGCTCAGTGATTAGAGCATCCAATCTACAACTCGGAGGGTCGGGGGTTCGATTCTCAACTGGAGCTCGAACGTTTTTCTGAGCTTTCTGGTATTGAGTTCTCCTTCTTCAAAATTGATCAGAAGAGAGGAAGTACTACCAATTCCCCCTAACAAAGGAATGCGTAAGCACTGAGTACAACTGAGATCACATAACTGTCTCGAACACATCCACTCCACCCCTTTCTCAATGCTTGGGTTTGTTTTCCACGCATTGCTTGTTGCAAAAACTAACCAAAGGTGTTGGTAAGTTGAAGAGGATGAAAAGTAAGTACCCAATGACCTATAAACTCAAACTTTGAATTCACCTCACTATGAAACCCTAAAATCAAGAACTTGCGGTAATATGGCGGTATGAACCACTTGTTGCTAGTCAGTAACACCATTCGCTACTCTTAAGTGCGTCCAGAGCATCAAAAAAGCTAAAACGGAATGTAGCTGCTATCGTCAGCGTGTTTAGTCCAACGAACGCCATGTGGAAGGCGCTTTAACCCAATAGGTACTCACCTCCCTATCTGTTGCAAACCACTTGACACACGTTTGAAAGCACATAGTTATGAACACTACTTACTTCCGCCCAGAGGATGAAAAGAGGTCGATACTTCTGTTCTCACAAGCCACGCAGATCACTTGTCTAAATAAGATGATGACGAAAAACAAAGTAGTTGTGAAATTCCCAAACTATTAGCACCGCGAGAAAAGTGATCGTTCCCATTTGAATTTTTAAATAGCTCAGGTGACCATTCCGAAATGAATTCGACTTTTTACGACGTTTTGAAGGAGGCTTAAAAAAGCGATCAAATTCAAAAAGTATTTTGTTCAGCACCTCTATGTAGCTTGTTTTGAAACACTTAGTCAGGTTATAAGCCTTCCCCCCCCCCCCCCCCCCCCCCAGCTTTCCCCCCATTACGGTAATAAAGGCCAGGAAAATAGGCAACGGTAAAAAAGGGCAGGAAAACATACAAAAGATTAAAAAGGGTTAGGCAGGGAACTAACACCACAAGTGATGAAACTAAGGCACAGTTCAAATAGTTCAATACACTACCTATTTCCGGCTAATGCTATTCCAGGACTCATAACTACAGTCTCCCACAGGGGCTTTCCAGCCGTAGAGCACTTCAGTACGTGTACTCTCGGTCCTATAAAAATCACAGGTTCATTGATCATCTTGTTTCTGACAGAAAGAGGGACTACGCGTAGTGTTTGTTTACGAATAAAAAAATTAACAAACGAACACTAACACAAGAAATTAAACTTCTTTCCTCGTTTCTTGGAAGTTACGTTAAATGTGGAAATACCTTCAAAACCCTCGAAATTACATCAAGGTAACCAAAGCTTTACAAGCTCTCAAGATAACGTTCACGGCATCGCGACGTTGGCCACTGGTTATTTAGATGGGTTATCTGTTTCTAAAACTGCTAAGAACATTACCATACAATACTGGGAACATCTGACATTGCTCTTGCAACCACAATACCTCCGCTCAATTTTTTAAAAAATCGATCCGGCTATCAGGCTTACGGAGTCGAGTTCATTTCAGCTTTGTGGTTATCCTAGCGAGTCTTACCAACACAAAAAAATTTAACTAAGAACATGGTAAAGGAGATATCTGTGACTGATACACGTAACATTCGACTGTGAAATTTGGATAATCGAAAATTTGCAACAAATAGGTTTTAGTACGCATTGCTTAGACTGCGCACAACACTTAACCTCGTTTGATGACTCGGCATAGAATCAAGTCAGTACAAAAACGCCAGTGTTTACCTTGGCTTGCCAGGTTGTTTTCTAAGTCCAGGGTTAACCCGGGTTCACCGCCGGAACCTTTGATCTATGATAAAGTATGGAAAAATGCGTTAAGTACGGCCAAAAAAAAATTAAGGAGAAATGTTATATTTATTTATTGTTCTCATTTGTGACTCAAGGAACCACTTTTAAGATAAATCTAACGGCATCGAAACCTTGGTTCGCAATTATTGAGATTTTATTTACCTGAACTGTAAGGTTTTTCTGTGGTACAGGATAAGGAATTGCAACGGAATGTCTAATGTGCGAAGAAGCATCAGTAGTTTCCTCCTGATCTGTTCTATCTTCGCGCTGTTTGGACTTTAAACACAATTGATTTTCCATCAATAAAGTTGTTAATAAATGGAATGATATGTGTGGAGAGAAGAACTAGGAATTGAACCCTCGACCTCCCAGACACTAATTGGATTCCTCTAACCACTGAGCTAGAGAATAATAGAGACCTTCAGATTCGAGGATGAGGACGACTCAATGATGACTATAAAATTTAACTTCCAAGTTTTTTCGAATACTCTTAAAATATAGATGTTTTAGTACTTATTTTCTCCAGAAAAATTAGCACGGTTATTTTTATCGAAGAAGGTTAAGCCCTCTCCGTTTTGCAAAAGGATGAAACTTCGGACATTTGATAACTTGTTCCCGCCACTAAGACATTCTCGTTAAAACTCGTAGTAGAATGACGAGAGCTATCATGTTTTCCCGCCAAAATGACGCTGGTTTGTGCTTGCGCAGTACATAGTATTGAGAAAATCTCGTCCTTGTAGTCGTCCACGTCTTAAGGGATGGAAAAACGGGTAAAAAAAGTGGAACTTGTCCTGCAACATTGCTGGAAAACGAGTTGAATAGCCAGGGACGTAGCATGAGATTTTAAAGGTGTACGCATTGGAAGAAAAGTTAGAGCGCCAACAAGGGGGTCTCTTCTCCCCTAGAAAATTTTAAAATTTACGGTGTTTCGGAAATGTCATTTTGGGAATAAATACGAAGGAAAATGCTGTGAGGGGTAAGTAAGGGTATATTTTTTCGTCTTTCACCCCAATATAAGGTGTTTTTGTAGCAAAAAGATTATCCGTCATCCTGATTAAATGATAAAAATGCTTTCAGGAAATAAAAAATATATATTTAGTTTTTTTCCACATTTCAGCTGTACGCATGAGCGTATGTGCGTATATGGACGCTACGCTCCTGACAGAGATGTTGGGGGTTTTGCCACCCACATCAAAGGTGTCTAATCTAAAGGTCTCTAATAATTGTTCACTCGATAAAGCAATTTATCGGCTCCAAAAGCCAGTTATATTGCCCAATATTTACTTTATTTTGAAGCAAATAAAATAATGAACAAAGTAACTCACACTGCTGGAGCTACTGGATCCTTTCGAGCCTAAACAAGCAACAAAAGTTAAATGAATAATTTACAGAATAATTAATGATAACGGGGATTGGTGAATACTAAAGCTGGAACAACCCGACAAAACGACTTTTTAAAGTTTAAAAACTTGTTTGGTGTTTGTGAGGAAAATCTAAGAACAAGCCACAAAGATATCAAAAGGCTCCGCTTGGGATGGCGTGACCCACATTCTTTCTGGCAAACTGCTCTTATCGTTCAGCACTTTTATTTTTAGTTTCAAACTACCAGGATAATTCAATTTTGTTTTTGATTCTGTTCCTGGAGTTATTGTCCTTGAATTCCGACTTTCTCACGCCCTAAAGTGGCAGTGCTAGCGCTTACGGAAAAGTAGTTTTCAACAGTCCAGGAGCAAGGGGTATAAAAAATAAATACAAAATATGTGGTGTGTACACAGGCCGATCAGAGAAAACAGAAGCTTCATTTAAGTTATAGATTCAATTTACTTCCACATCTGAGAAGTGCACATTCTGTTTGCGGCTAATATCACCTAAAATTAAAAAGCTGAAGCTTTTACGAGCTAAGTGACCAATACAGTTGAAGGAGAACCTAGTTTCAATGCGAAGGATCGCTGTACTCCCCGCCTTATCAAGTGGAAATGGGGGCTTGTATATCTGTGATTTCCAGAAGCGTCCACAACGCGCCACCCTCTTGGGCCCACAGATGGTAACTAGGGAGCTTAAGATCCGTCGAAGGCGACGGCTACGAAAACGTGACTTGTTGGCTGCTTTAAACTTTATGAAGATTATTGTATCTCGTTTAATTCTTCAAATGTTGGCAATTTTTTTTGAAGTTGAATTCTAAAGGACTGTATCAAAGCTCTGGAAAAGTAAAAGAAAGTTGTTGTCTTGTGTTCCCGTCCTCTACAAAACGTGAAATTAGGCATTTTCACATTGTAGTCGTG
>NC_133211.1:25663952-25681452 GCF_958299795.1 Porites lutea | reverse complement strand
AATGCATTAAGATGCTTTTTCTTAGGATGGGAACTTACCTCAAAGTGTTCAGTTTGCATAATCTTAAGGAACAAACCAAACAATACTTACTTGCTTGTGAATCCTGTTGTAGCATTTTCGCCAATTCTGTTGTCCAAAGCTACTAACGTCTGTCACATAAACAAACATAATATCAAACAAGAGCTGTCATACAAGCATGCAAGCATGCATTGCCTATTAGTACGCGAGACGAGTTGGTTTCGCGCAGGCCGGCACGACAATGCCACAAATTGTCTCTTTACTGATTGGTTGCGCTACGCGATTCTCGTCGCGGAAGAAGCGAGACGCGAATGGTAACTTCCTTTTTTGCGGTACAGACGAACCTTCTGAAGCCGACCATTTGGGAATAAAAACAGTGTTCACTTAGTGAATAAAAAAGTAAATTAAGGCTATGTTCATACTACATCGGATAGGTTTTCGTGCCGACACGGAAAGCTATTTGGTATAGGGTGAAAAGGAACGGCCTGGGGTGGCACAAGTCGTTCACACACATTGAACATCGTGCCGGCGCGGTTGGCTAAGAGAGTTTGGTGCACTAAATTCCAGTCTTCTTTCCTGCTTATTCACTTCTGCTAGGGTCCGAATAGGTGTCAGTTATCACTGCACCAAAGTATGGCACACCTTCCGATATGTGACGCTCCACCGGCTTTCGAGATCGGCGCGGCGTAGCTTCCCTCCATCACAGAAATAGCGCCGAAATCACCGTTTTCGTGTTAGTGCAAAAGCCATCGGGGATAGTGTGAACATAGCATAAGATAAATAAAATTCAAATTAAACGCCCGACTCTAGACGACCGAGAACAAATCCAGCTAGCGGTGAGGGTGGGACTTGAATTTAGAGGCACCAGCGCTCTAACCACTCGGCCACGCTGCCTCCTGCTCGTCATGCAGTGGGGTCAAAACTAATGAGGTGGACAGTACTCACTGAGTACTCGTCAAAAAACAACACTTGTCCGAGGAACAACTCTTAACAAACGGAGGCTGGAATCTGACGGTGTATAGACAGCGGCTGATGATCCTCCAAATGGTAAAGGTATCCAATTAAAGTGAGGTAAGTAATACAATGTTGTGTATTACTGGGAACATGACTGAGTGTTCGTTTACAGGAGGTGTTGGACTGAACAGCCAATTTATGTATTTTGCCATACTAAAGGGAAAACATTTTACTCTCAAACGCAGCCTCGTATTTTAAAAGCTGGCAAAAAAAACTATACCGTGATTCTATAGCATCAAGAATCTGTTCTCGAAATGACCTTAAAGGGTAAATGGACGGTATACATAAAACATATTAATTTACTAAACGTACGTTACCTGAGATGTAGTAGGAATAGAGGATGGCTGGGATGTACTACTCAGATTGGAGCCTGCCAGTGGCGAGACAGCAGCTGATGACCCTCCAAATGGTACAGGCGAATCACTAAAAAAAATTTAAACAAAATTCTATTGTCAACCAAACAAAGCCTTCCAAGGTGACTGAGAAACTTGGATGTTTCCTAGATTAGGAGTAATTTTCTCCCCTGAGGCGATTATCGGCCGAGCACTCCGTTATCTCTGACAAAAAAAAAACAACAACAACAACAAATATCAGGCTTCTCGAATTGTTCTTTTCTCTTTCCAAATGTACATGTAGTACACCGAGCTCCCGGTAATCGCTTCCCGCGAAGAGAAGCGACGCCCAAGGCGGAGAGAAAAATTTTCACTTTAGTGTTTTCCAACTATATAGATATTACAGACTTATGAAAGCTCAAAATCGTAAACAACTGTTACCGTGTGAAAGGAAGAAACAAACAAACGTAAAAAGTGTGGCCGATTTTATTTTCTTTATGGTCCTAAAATTCACGGCGAGGCGTCTTGAGACGTCGATGATACATGGAACTTGAAGATGACATAAGCGTTACCAAGAATGCGAAGCAGGCATGTTTTCTTTGGTGCGACCTTTGACTTAAACCGCGGAGAGAGATGAATGCTACAGAAGTGAGCCAATGGTCTTACCACTTTCCATTCTCCCAGACCCCACAGTAAACAGAAAAAACAACAACAACAAAAAGCAAGTAAACAAACAAACAACAAAGCGAAAAAATAAACAAGATTGAAAGAATGAAGATTCAGCTGTTGGCACATGATGTTACAGAGAAATGTTCTTCGACACCAACAAATTTCACAACAACAAGTAACGCAGAGCTTTCGAAACCCAACCTGATCCCTTCATCATTGACGCTGAAATGTTATTCGCACCATGGTTTTGATGAGGCTGTAAAATTGTTTGCTGTTGTTCCATAAATTCAGGGTAAGTCGTAGCCCTGATAGCGGTTCATTGCCAGTTGGCGAACGTGAATGTTTATGGCCTCAACGGTCTTGCGTCAAAGACGGTAGCTTTCCTGGCCAATAATTTTTTCACTGGCCCCGTCGACGGAGTAACCTGCGTCCTTAGCATATTCGGACACAACAGACTTGCATAGATTTCTGGTTGGGGCCAGTTAAATTGAGGTGAATCCTGATAAAACACTTGCTCACTCTTACCTAACTTCCATTGATGAGACCAGCAAGGGGGTGATACGACGGCGGCCATCCTTCGTTCTCGTTTCAACTTGTTTTTGCCGGACATTCTTCATAAGAAAAAAGAACGAAGACAATAATTAAATGTTTACTTTCGAAAAACGGAAAAAATGTAATGGCAGACAAGGCTGTGCTCTAGCAAAGCCCGGTGGTCCCTAGCGTCTAACTTTTGCTCCCGCGCAACTGGAAAATCTTAGTTTTCGCAGAGAAATCATAATTATGCCAGACACCATGAATAAAGCAGGTTCAGAGCAATGTACATAATTATAGAATTCAATGTAACCAATCGTAAAGATCTTGAGCACAAATCCAAGAATTCCTTATTCCAAGGTACTTACAGCGGGATCTGTTGGACTCTTCGTTATCGGGCTGGTTAAGAAACTTGTACCTTGGGGACTTGCACTACTTGTTCCTTATAAACAAAATAAAAGGGAAAGGAATTACTTTGAAGATCACCTCGGGTTTCAACTCAGTAGGGTGGGGAAGGGAGTCCCAAACGTTGACGTTGCGCTTCGTTTTGGCGCCAAATTAAAGAAAAGTGTCGAAAACGGATTCATCGATGGCTGCGTTAGTGATAGTTCATGCAGGCCCTAACGGCGGACTACAGGAAAAATCACGTGTGGTACCAACATTTATTTCTAAAATAATCTAATGTAAGGTCTCTTGTGTCAAACAAGGTCGCGAAATGAAGGATTTTTAAAAACAGGGTTAGTGTTTGAAGGCCTCGGCTACATCTATAGGCAGATTTTCCTTGAGTGCGGATTAATACACGGGAATGAACTTAACGAAGCGAGGAACCCACAATAGTATTGTATTGGTCTGGTAAATGTAAGACACGTGCAGTGCATTACACAAGGTGATGAAGCCATTCTCACCAATAATAGCGCTTGCAATACTTTGGGCAAATCATAATTTAAGGCAGGTATCTGAGATCTGTCTAAAAACGTACCATTCACGGCAGATGACTCCTGTTTTGTTGGTGTTCCTGTGGAGGATACCAAGGGAGGAGGAGGTGCAGAGGGTTTGCTGGTGTTAGCAAGTGTCTGTTGTTTCATGATGTGTCTCTGTTGAATCTTCAGCATCTCCGGGTTTTCAATGATAGCAATGTTCGACTTGCTACTGCTGATGCTGATACCATAAACTTGCTTGTGAAACTTTTCCTGCGAATACAATAAATTTCAACATTTCACGAAGACTCCTGGACCAAGTCACCTGAACCCACGGTTATGCCCCCTCAAAAAGTTGTCACATGTAATAACAACTTTTTGACTCTGAAGATGACTACTGCACAGGTTGTCAAAACGTCAGTCACTGTCAACAACACATCCATTCAGGACTAAACTCACCGGGACGATCATATTCCACCTACTTATGACACAAAATTAATGTTGCTTGTGCCGCAGAAGTTCAAATTCACAAGTGTCGTTCGTTGCCTTTACACCCAAAACTTAATACTCAACTTTCATATTCACTTTGTTAAAATTCCATCTAAGGGATATATTCTACATGGCCATAAGTAGACCACAAAAAACTGGTTGAAATATCAACTTTTTTCTTTCTTAGTCCATTTTTTAAAGAATTTCCACGTTGCATTGATTCCCAGCTGCTGGCAATGATTGATGATGTAACATTTGACAAGTCTTGAACAATAAAGACCTAATTGTGAGGCTCCTCGAAAACTAGTAAATTAATACTGTCTTATTCTTTATTATTCTTTCTAGTTTCTTTAAATGAGAGTGTGTATGATCAAAATGCAGATACGCATCATCTTTCAAGAAACCAACATACAACTATTTCTGTGCCATACATGTAATTTACAAAACCTTATAAGTTATTTCTTTGGCTTTGCTTTACGGGTACAGCTTTTATTTCGTAATGTAAAATGTTATATACTTGATATACCTTTTCTTCTTCAGACATTGGTCTGCCAAGTTCCTCTGCTGTGAAATCAGCATAAGCCACAGTACCATCCCACGAACAAACCAGCAACTGAAATCCTGAATCGCTCCTGTTAAAATTACACACAATTACATAAATCGACTAAGTTTAGAGTGAGCAATAAACAGTCTCCGTTGACAGACAAACTTGTGGCTCTGGATTTCCAAATCTAATTGGAGCTTGGAAATAATGGTTGTTCCGACAGGAAGAAAACTGTAATATCCCGTGAAACAGAGCTGTGATGCGAGAATAGCGTATTTCGCAATCACTTTGTTGATGCCGTTATCTAGACGAAAAGCAACACTAAAAATAAGAACGACTGATACAAAACATTATACGTGTACAGTGCAAACGTTCGACGATAACAACAATCTGTTTGGTAATACGAAGGAAAAAACTACAAATAGAAACTAGAAAAATAGAGCAACTGGACGAAGCTAACTCTACATGTAGTCACCGAATGTTTTGTAACCATTTTTGTTGTATAAGTTACCAGAAAAAGATAAACACGCACATAAAACACACAAAAAACCGTTATTACGATAAACGTGAAATGCGTGAAGAATGTTTTTGCAGGGTACCGCAATTTGGACATCATTGTTTGAAAAACATCAATGTATAATACAATTTTATAACTTAGTGGCCATTGACCTACAACTGTCCTTTAGTTATATATAAGCTCCAATATTGCTGAAATTTGTAGTTCTTATCACTTAAAAAGTTCCCACGAAAAGCATAAAGATTTACTTGATTTTACAGATATTGGCGTAAATACCACGCGAATGCTTTATTTAGAACGATTTGATTCAATTTTTATGCTCGGTACAATTACTATTTTTGCTTGTTGAAAAAATTCAACGAATAAAGAAACATCAATTTATACTAATTGATACAATTGAACCAAGCATAAAAATGAATGTTAAGGAACCCACCATGACACATCCATGATTGAGTGGTTGAACAAATCATGCATAACAACTAGCGGTCTCTTCAATGAAGTTAACTGTCAAGAACAAGAATCAATAACACGTTACTAACAACTTCCCGTTGTAACAGAACGAGATTCTCTCATCATTTTGAATGTTTGTAAGCCGGTTACTGGCTACCGTGGTGCGGGCAAAAATTAACGCTCTTCTCTCCCACAAGAGCGCCTTGTTACATTTTTCTTGCCCCTCCATCCACGAAAGCGAACGAGTCTCACCCAATGCATGGAGCGGTAATTTTTAGAATAAAAGTTAAGTGTATACTTCAGGGCTCGAAATTAACGCTCGCAAACTCGCAAAATGCGAGTGATTTTTAGAAAGAGAAAAAAGAATAGCACGTCTTGTGCGTCCGCCATAATTCCTCGCATCAAGAGGTTTCACATTGTAGTCGTGCTGGGACGACAAAGAAATGAACCAAATACTGTGATGCGCGTGCAAAATTATCGTTATGCTTATTAAAACCTACTGATTTTGTTATTTTATTTTTTCTTGAACGTTCGCGTTGCTGCCACCATTACACATCTTAAATTTACGGTATTCTTAGCTGAAGTTGTGGCTTCCCCCAGGGGACTATTTCAGGACGACTGCTATTTATATCATTTTTATTAACGGCCTTCCAAACTGTCTGTCAAACTGTGAATCGAGGATGTACGCTGATACCACCCATCTGCCATATGCGGGTAATATTGTAGACTACATAGCTACAAATATACAGGTAGCTTTTGCTGTAGTGGCGCCAATGGACTTAGGCAGTCAGGGACAACATTGGTGAGTTTTTTTAAGCGACGTATGTCAACCAAAAGTAAGTCCTTTTCCCTTTTAATATGCCCTGACGCTAATAAAAGTAAATTCCTAAGTGTCTCTTCTCTCACAGAGACGATTCGCCCGAAAAAGTGGTCAAAATCACGCCCCAAGATTGCAAAAACAAGGTCCACTTCCGATTGACGTGCGTTGCTCATAAACATTGTTGCTTATAAAACTCCCAGCTGTGTACAAGGATAACAAACTAGATATTCCAGGGTGGTCAAATGTCAACTCACCCATACTGAAAGAGATCTGTCTCTGCTCCCAATTGCACAGCAAGAGTATTGCTAGAGACAAAAATACAAAGTAAGTTACACTGTACTGACAACGATAATGCTTGCAGGAAAATTAATAGTAACTATTATTTTATAGACAATAAATAACGTAAGGCAGTGATAAAGGCCCTTATTACATCCATTTTGAAATCACTGGTGATCCTTGCGATCTGATTGGCTCTCAGCAACGTGATTTATTCACGAATCACACCCTTTATTGATCTAAATCTCATCTGTTCTAAATTCCATCATTTCTGATTTGCATACAAAATGAGATGTAAAAGTGTTTGCCTTTTCACATTTTCAAAAAAAAAAACGACTACTGGATCAGTAAAATAATGGTACTGACTAAAGTCCTGTATTTGGGCAACTAAATTGTGAGATTTCAAAGTGGCTGTAACAAAATGGTAGTTAAACTTCGCGTCGTGCAATTTCAGTCTAAAATTATACTAGTGATTTTAAAATCTAACTCGCGCGGTGCGCTCATCGGATTTCAAAAAACCTTGCGTATGATTTTAGACCAAACTGCATTCCACTCGGTTCAATTACCTTTACACATGTCCATGTATGTATGTATGAATCACAGACGTTTCACAAGCTGTAGGTAAACATGCTGAACATACATGGATGACCTTGTAGCATGAAGTAACTAGACTAAGACTGGTGCCTGCTTCAGTGCTTTAATTTCAATGGATGTCAGCGACATGCACTTTGTCCTGATTTTCACATTAACAAGTTAAAGCAATTATTACAAGCTACTGCCTTCAAAGGATCTTACTTCAAATAGCTCTGATTCATGTATCTACTTGAAACTTGACAGAAATACTGACATACATGTAATTATTTACTGAACAGATCATCACAGCTAAATACGCAACTTATGTAGTTGTAATGATCTTCTCTGCATTCAGGTCTTCTTTATCCCACAGTTCAAATAATAATTATATAATACTCATATATTCATCATGTTATAACTGTTTACATAGTAAAACCTGTTTAGAGATGATGGTTACTTATTTCAGGAAACAAACTCACAGCAGCTACAGGTCTAAGTGGGAAGCCCACATGCTGACTGCTGTGCAAGGTTATGCCCTCTCTTACACAAAGCATATAAAATATTACAATACCAGGTCAGATCGGATCCTTGCCACATACCTTGAGTTTGGAGGAATCTTCACCGACTTTCTTCACAAACAACTTGGGATTGAATCGCTGTTTTATTGAAAAATGTGATTGTAGTACATTTTAATACTAAGTGCAAATACATGTAATTCTAAAATCTATCCTACTCTTTATTGTACAATGTACAAGTCACATTTAAATTTAAACTACGAAATGAATTATCTATGAGTTCACATACACTGTATATGTATGGACTAATACAAGTCTAAAGTTATCATTGCCTTGTAATATAGGGCTTGGGCAGGTTAAACACTGATTACATGTCAGTACAAGAGGACATATGACAGGCTGAGAAAACAACTGATTGATGAAGATCCAGGTAGTTACAGTAAACATTCTTCACTTGAACATGTAGTGGTCATACTGTGTCCACTCCACTTCCCCACAATATTGCAGAAAATGCCTGAAAATTGCATTAGTCGGTGTCTTTGGTTGTTGCAATCTTTTGTAATTTTTCGTAATTTGTTTACCCACAAAACACTTGAGTTCTTAAAAACTCGTTGAAACGTCTCTGTGGGTTCCACATCGAATAGAATTTGGAAGTGTTAGTTTTTGAGGAGAGGGGGAAACCAGGATACCCCCCCCCCCCCCCCAAAAAAAAACTCTCAGAGCAAAGGAGAGAACCAACCACAAATTCTACCCGCATATGGTGTCGATGCCGGGATTTGAAACTGGGCCACACTGCTCGGAGATGAGTGCTCTCACCAAGGTGCCAACCCTTGCTCCCCCAATTAATTTAAATACAAAATTAATTGTTAACAGTAAGACTTGCATGTGCATGTAAACTAATCTTATGACCATACCACACAAGTAATAGCCTTCCTGTGCCCAACAAAATCCATCTTCATCTTCCAGCCATCCCTTTCCAGGATTTTTGCTACAGGGCCAGAATTATTCATGGCATGAGCGGAAACTACATAGTGTCCATCTGGAGACCAGCTAAGTCGCAGCACATGAGTTGTACCACTACATTCAGCAAATGGTTCCGTTACCACAGTTTCCTGCTGCCAATCAGATGTACGCCACACTCTTAATGATTTGTCATCTGATTGAGAGGCCAGATATTTACCAACAGGGTCCCATGTGATTCCTTTAACCATTCCACAATGGTTTTTTAACACAGTCACCACATCTGAAAAAAATATTTGAATACAAGTGAACATTATTCATCAAGACAAAACAGCACACAATAGATGATATCCTGAGGATACTAAGAAACAGGATGGAGAGGGAAGTATCAATGTACAGGCATTATTAAAAAACTTGTATCTTTTTAAGGTACATTTACTATCAATAAATTATATTGATCATATTCCATAATAAGAATATGTATAAATTTGTAAAAAATCTCTTTAACTGCAAATGTTTAGACCATTGAAATGCTAAATTGAACTACATTGTAATGGTCCACCAGATTCCTGGATTTTTCCATGCAATGAAAGCCAAAACAACTGATCTTTAGAGTTTATTTCATGTACTCATATTAAACAAGACTGTGGTTAGTCAGACATGCATATGAACACCTTGAACCAGTGTTTACACTTACCATTGGCACTATGGCATTGCATTACATGTTATACTTATAAAATTTTTGAGGGGGATTTGAAGAAGGCTTACAGAAGCCACAGTGAAGAATTATTCAAGAGGGAATACAAACCTGGAAATCTTTGAGCATTCCATATTGTAATTGTGTTATCAACGCTACCAGAGGCCAAGAAGCTGTCATCGGGTGACCAGGCAAGGTCTAACACATCTACATAAAATAATAATTTTTATTTGTAACAATAATAATTTAAAGAAATAATACAGTCAAACCTGTATTAAGCGGGCCTCTATTAATGCAGGTTCCTTGCCAAAGTCCTGGAAATCATTTTGCCTTTGTTATTGTTAAACTGACCTGTATTAAGCGGTCACCTCAATTTGACGGTCACAATTGACTTTTCCATTGTCCCGTCAAGTTATTTTTTAATTGTCTTTGTACCTCCATTAAACTGTCACTTTGAGAAGATGAACCATACCAGTGCAGCACATAGACTGTCCATAGCCGTTACTTCCTTTTTCTTGACACAAGAAGAGGTAGAAACACTTTGAAGTCACTTTGTCGTGGGATAGACTCACTCTTTCACCATTTTCGTTTTCTTGAATAACTCTTACCATGTACATGTACATGCATAGGTTTATCAAACCTGTATTAAATGGTCAACCTGCATTAAGCTGTCAGTAAGCCATTCCCCCAGGGTGACCACTTAATACAGGTTTCAGGTTCCTCCTTATTTCTGGAAGTGCCAGTTGTTTTTATTTGTGTGATTAATTATTTGTTATTATTCATTCAAAATATTTCCCCGATTCTGATTAACGCATAATTCACCATAACCAGTTGCTGATGACCAAATTTGGAAGAATGTTGTGTTTAGCAAGGAAATGATGTCAAAAATGCAGCGTTTTTGCAGGTTAATGCACCCTTAACCATGAAGACCTGGGGACGAAGTTGAGTTGTTTTGGTTTTGGAAAGAAAAATGGCAGACATTTCACCCTTTTCAAGAGTAAGAACTAGGCAAAATAATAGCTAAAAACATGGCAAGAACAGCAAGAAGACAACTCGAGGGGCGACATCTGCTAATTGGAGAATATTTGCGGAGCTGAGCAACCCTAAACGTGCACTATCGAAGATGAACTTAACATCGATGGATCAATGGAGGTAAGCATGTTTTAGGTATGTTTTTAAATTATTGAATTCGGCTTTCGTATCATATGAAGAATTATGGAGATCTCGGACGGTGCTATCTGCCTCGGCGGTAACACCCTCCTCCACCTCCATAATTCTTCATAAGATACTCTGCCTCATTCATTAATTGTTAATTATACCCACCTCCAATGTGGCCTCTGAGTGTGTGAACACATCGCCATTGCTCCACATTCAGCTTGCCAGTATTTCCACCAAATGTTGTAGAAGGAACAAAATATCTGTTCATATTAGCAACAAAAATGAAACTAGATCATCCTCGGCATGATTTATTTTACGTTACTATTATAAATTTACATAATTAATTTTTATGTTCCTACATTGTATTAAAGGTCAATGATGATAACAAAGCAAAGAAACAAAGTTTAACAAAATAATACATGGCTGCATGTATAAAATCTAAGTGTAAGAAGATTTTCAAATAATGCTGAAGTATTCCAGCGTGAAGTTTGGAGATTCCTCAAAAAGCTAGAGTTACTTGAGACATTCTTTTAGCATTCTTCAAAATTCTTGCATGCATTCATAACTTGATAAATACACAGTAAACATGAATCATCATTCTAAATTTAATGGAGATAAGAGTTACAGTAATAGCTAGAGAAAAACTGGTGTCAATAAGTCATGACACTGTTAGGTATTAACTAGAAATTTGTCAAAATGTTCAGAATAATAATTGTTATTATTCAGAAGTTTTTAAGAAGTATCATAAATAAAAAAAAATAATATTGATTAGATTTTTTAAATCATCGCTGCAGGTATATGCAAAATTAATTTTACTTAATTATGCCTTGTATAAAATGAATTGTTTGTGCTGAGAAAATAAAATACATGATGTCTGTTACATGCCCCTTTTTTGTCATTTACATCATACCTTGCCATTTGCCAAATCATAATGAGTTTGTCATCTCCTCCAGTAGCAAGGTATTTACCACCACAAGACCACCGCACACTGTTAACACAGGCTAAAAAAATGGATAGAGAGGTAGTAAACTCCAATGGTTACCATCACCATCACCATCACTATCATCATCATCATCATCATCACTATCATAATCATCATTGTCATCATCATTTTTATTATCATCATTATTATTAATTCAAACATACTGCTTGAGGAGCAGGAAAACATTTCGACTGAAAGTTACAAAAAAAAATAGCATCAAACCTACCAAAATGATTGTCCATCTGACACAACAACTTTGGCACATTCTCATTCATTTCATCCTCTTCATTTTTTACTGGTGCCATGTTCCAGATCGTGACCTTTCCCGAGTCATCTCCTGGACAATGTGAAAAAATGTATTTAATAGTTAAGCATAAGCAGGGACATCACTAAGATTTCAAGTTGCAGGGTAAATACAACAAGTAGGTGGGGAATCAAACAGCTAGGGATTTCTTTTGGTTTTATTTTTCTTCTATTTTGCTATGAAATTAGCTGGGGGCCACGTTCTTAGTACCCAGTGAAAATCCCCACCTCCCGCTTCTTAATGACAGCCCTACATAAGACTGCAAACAAAGTAAAAAAAAGTGAGTGAATTTATGAATTATTTCGATTTTTGCACACAGTATAAAGAAGCCAGCGAGGATCATAAAATACAATGTATGAATCACTTCTGTCATTGCTACTCTAGTCACTAGTCTTGTTTGGAATTGTGCAGACATAACTGTGTCTGAATCAGCTAGCCTGATCAATCATGAACCCCTTTGCACTTCTGGTTGTTGCACAACAACTAATATTTGAGCATAAACTGAGCAGAAAGGTGTGGCACATGTAAATGAGCTTCTACGGTACATGTATCCATGACACACATTCTAGCAAAATTATATAATATTCACCTTGACCACCAATAACAAAGCGGGATCCATCAGGATGAATGTCAATTGCAAACAGAGGTCGACCTGAAATTGCAAGGGCAAATTTATATTTCCCAGGAAATTAAATCTATTACTAGGAGTAATCAGAGCTTAGAAGAGTGCGTTTGATAAGTTTGTAAGGCATACAGGTAGCAGATTGTGATAGATTAAGCTCAGTTTCCATATGATCACTACAATCGCTGCGATTGCTGAGAAAAAATAGTTCAGCGATCATATGGAAACCACTCTCCAGCGATCGAAGCGACAACGATCACTGAGATAGAACTTTTTATATCTCAGCGATTGTTGTTGCTGCAATCGCTGTGATCACTGGAGAGTGGTTTCATATGATCGCTGCAATCGCTGAAGTTACACAACTCGGTAGATTTACTTTGTGGCACAACGGCTGCCGAAACTTTTGAAAGATGAACGTTTTGAAAGATCCAGCAAACACCGATCAATAGTAGCCCTTCAGCAAACTCTTAAATATGTACGCTTTACCTTAATTCAATCCGCTTAATACAGACACCCTGTTAATACCGACACTTTCTATGACCCCCTCAGTGTCCTTATTAACAGGGTTTGACTGTATTATTGTATATAATCATATCATATTATTGTTTTTGCAAGGTCACAAAGCAGTTAAGGTAACTTACTATGCAGAGATTTGTAGCTGACTTGACAGGTTACTATTCTGCAGTTGCATTACCAACATCTGTCTATTTCACTCATTATACATGTACACCTGGCCAGAGATGTTTAAAAGGTGGATAGGACTATCCACTGGATAAACCACTATCCAGTAGGTAAAGCACATAGCTTTGGTGATACTGGTCTACTGGATGGCGATATATCCGGTGGAGAGCGCTATCCAAATCTTGAACAACTGGGGCCAGTACTTTCATGTTTACAATAGAAAATGCGTTCATAATAAACGTCTGCGGGATATCATTTCTACGTAACTGGAAAATATAAAGGCAGTGTTTATTTGGATGTTCACATGCAAAAACATCAATAAACTAAAGTAACTTTCATTAAGATTTCAAATAAAAGTGAGATACATTTATCATGCACTCGACTTGAGAGTTTACACATGTAAGCTGAGGCTTATGTAGGCACACGAGCAACAAGCGCACAATCGATATCTGAAAACGTTACACTGGGATAACTTAATTTACTGTATCTATGAGAACCTAACCTTCATGAGAAACCCAGCTTGGTTTTAACAACCTCATTGTAGTAAAACTCAGGGAAAACAACCGAAGGGTCTGTCAGTGAAGTGTGATTAAGTGTGTTAGGGCGCCATTTTGAAAACTCTTCTAACCACGGTAAGTACGTCATGTATGGGGACATAAATTGTCAGCACAGCTGGCGTTCACAAATCATTCCCAGACCTCCGTGTAGAAAGAGCACGACGGCGACAGCAACGAGAACGTCAAAAAAGCAATAGGTTTACATTGTAATGAGCAAAACAACAACTTTGCAAGTGCATGACGCCAAGCCGTGAAAATGCCTAGTTTCATACTTTATGGAGCACGTAATTATAAACAAGCAACTACAAAATTTTCTTTTTCTTCCTGAACTTGGACAAAGTAAGACAAACAAGCTAGTTGGATAGTCGCGATTAAGCTTGAAAAACCGCGAATTCACTATTTAAGCGACGTTTTCTCTGCCGTCGCCGTCCTTGCATCTTAAGGTCCCTATTCTCTTGATCTCTTACGAGTCTCGCTCGCTAAAATTTATTTGCCAAGCCAAACGAAAGAGAGCCTGATCTCAGGATATACGTTCACAGGACTAAGCTTAATGCGCCGGTTATGATTACTTTACTGACTTCATAAATTCGGAAGCCCAAGCCACATTTTTATTAGCTAACTGTTGATTTTTCCTAAGCGTTTCAGTTAAAAATCTCTTAGCGCGCCTTTATTTCTCATGCTAAAATCTTCGAACAGATAAAAAAATCTGGATTATTACAAGAATGTTTCGTTGACGGCTTGAGTTGCATGTTCTTAGAGAAGAAAACCTTACATAAAATTTGGCTTAATCCTGGGTTGAAATTAACCGCATCTTTCGAGCAATCGGTATTCATCTGGTATGGGACTGGTAAAATATCAGGGGCACCCAACGTCAATTTTCGGAAAATATCTCAGTGTTCAGAAGACGATTTGAGACCTAGAATTTTCGGAACACTTGTAAAATTTCTTCCTTGCCTGTCTCTCCTAGGATTTTCGAACATTTAAAAAATGGTATAATTGCCCATTTTTAACGGATTTTTACCCTAAAAAAAGTCACCTAGAATTTTCGGAAGCCTTTTTTCCGGCTGAAATTTTCGAAAAGGTAAGTTTTAATCCCCATAATTTTCGGATCACTAGACTTTCAGCTAGGAAATCCGAACAGATGAAAAATTTTAGGGGATAGAAATATGCCTACGTCTACCGTTTAAATACTAAAATACGTTTAACAATGCTATGTTTAAGTGGTTTTGAACTATATTCTCGTTGGGTGCCTCAGCTTCATGGGAGGAGATTCTTCTTCTTCTAGAAATGGGAATTCTGCTTCTGCTTGCAGGTTACGTAGGATACAATATATAAATATTGAGTTTCTGCTTGGAGAAGCGTATAAAAAACAAAAAATGCTCATTTATTTCCATATAAGGACAAAATAGACTTACGAAGACGCACTTATACAAAATATACCGTCAATCACAAGTACAAGCTCTGGCAAATACCTCTGTTTGCAATGTGCGAGTGGGAATAGGACTTGAAGTGGGGAGGGGTGTTTGGCGGGAGAAGGATGGGTGGGGTGAAAGGGTCAAGAGAGGATACGGCCAGGGGCACAGATTTATGATAAATGTTCTCACAGTTTAGAAAAGAAAAAATACTTACACATCTAAAAAACCTTGTATGATAAGAAAAGTAGATAAATATTCCTTAGCCTGGATAGAAAGCATTACTTAATCCGGTCTTGGGACGAGTCAATGTCGCATCGTCATTTGCCACTTCATTGTTTGTATAGAAAGTTCAGAGTGTCTGTAACGCAGGCTACAACTTTATCAGTGTCTGTTAGACAGTGGATATGCATAACTTCGAGCCAGTGAAGAGAGCCACTTTGCCGCGAGTATTACTTTTTTGCCATAGGGCACAGCACTCACGCACATGCATTTCTTTCAGAAACTGAACCTATAAGGTTGGTTGGACTGTGTTGCCAGGATATTGCTGTTTTAGGTCAATTTGAGTTAAAGTCATTAATTTGTGCCTTAAAAAATTCTCCTGGAGTTGTGAAAAAGATGTCAAACAATTCTCATGAGCGAGCACTGACCACAATAGTTTCAAAGCTTGGTGAAAACACGTGCTCTGGATAGCCTAAAAGGTGTTTTCAATGTATTTTGGAGGAAACCGTCGTTGGATGCCTATGTTCCAAACCCAGAGCAGAAATATAATGATGATTTGATAATTCTTGGTTCTTTTGAAATGTTTCAGGATATGAAGTTCCTTGGGGTTAATTGTGAAACAAATGACGCAAAAGTAGTAAGTCTTTCAAGCACCATTGAAGCTCATAGAAGATCTTACAAATAATTAATGTTCTTGCAGGGGCACCGTTCATGCCTCTTCGGTATCACTGTATTGCTACATTAACTATTGGGAATGTCCTATTTAAACACCCGGGATAAAGATAACACAGGCTAAGCGCGAAATTTGTCTCCAAATCTGCACGCACATAAAGGCCAGACTGCTGTCTGTTCTCTTCTTACACTGATTTGATGTTTGCACGCTCTAAAGCGACCACAGTCAAACCTCAACTAACGGCCACCTCTCAACACGGTAAGTAGGCCACTACTGAAAGCACGTCCCCAACAATCAAAATAACCTCTCGACAACGGCTAGTTTTTTCAGCGACTGATGAAAAAGTCAACTCCCCAATACCCCTCCCTTTTTCCCTTCCTCCGAATCCCCTACCCCTTTTGATTCGACACCTGCTACACAGGCTACTTAACAGACTGTGTTTCATTTATACTGCTGCAGTAAGCATGAATTATCTACGATACTGTTACTTACTAGCGAATGTTGCCGACCATGCTCGTTTTGTCATGTTCACATTTTGATTGAAAATGTAATTCAATCTTTCTGTGTATTCTCTCTATATAACTATTATGTATGACTGGATTACCATTATGAGATGCAGTAATTAAGCATGAACTTAGGACATGCAATAAACATGTGCAGTTCCATATGAAAATAAACGGACGGGTCCTAAAATGCTTGAAAAAAAGCCTTGAACAATGAACAAAAGACTACGCGTTCAAGTTGGTGTTTCTTAAGGTTTATCATTTGTATGTAGTTCTAATCGCAATCCGTTACGCTAAAATAAAAAGGAACAAATATGTAAATCATTATACTTCACAGGTATTTTCAATACATTAGATTCTCATTATTCTTTTACGAGAACCAAAATAGAATAATTAGCTATATTCGCCCATGCGCAAAATGATTTTTGAAATTTCTTAACGGCATCTTAGTTTCGAGCTAGTTTCTCCTGAACGATCACGGATCGCTTGTGTTTAACGATACCTGATGAAAGTTACTGCTGCTAAAACTGTTCGCTCTATTGCAAGGTGGTATAACATTAGAACTGTACCAACAACACAGAGAACTTGCGAATCAATATGGAAGTGATTTGAAAGTGTAAGTGCTACAGCTATTGCTATTTAAAACATCATCATCATCTCTTGCCTTTCTCTTGACTGAACGAATTACCAAAGAGCTGCCAAGTGCACACTGAAACCTTACCAGAGTGTTTTAATTTAATCGGCAGTGGTATCTTTTTTTCCTTTTTCTTTTCCCTCAGTTTTGAGAAGTAAAATTCAGTGCATGGTTGAGTGATGAGGAACGTAACGAAGAAAGTTAGCAGTTTTGTTGGAAAAACAGCAAGAGATTTGGAGAGGTAACTATCCAAGTAAAAAGTCACCTTAACAAGGACAATCATAAACTGACAGAAGGATATAAAAAATGGTTTTAATATGGTGATAGAAAAAGCGAACAATCTAACAGAAGTAAAGTCATTAATTGTTATTAAAGTGCGGACCCAACTAAACCGGAAGATTTTCAAAACGGTAAGTTCTTATGATCCCGA
>NC_133211.1:25588952-25658952 GCF_958299795.1 Porites lutea | reverse complement strand
GGAGGCAGTAACTTTCTGAACAATTGAATACAAACTTTTATTAGTTTTACGAGCATTACCCCAATGAGCAAGTAGACAAGTAGTTCTCTTCTTAGCCTGCATTCACTTACTGAAATGAAAATCATTCTCTTTTTAGCTTACTGATGAGAGTCATACAAATTGTTATCTACCCGGCTTTGAACTGTTTATCAAGCCTTCAAACCAATTCTTTCCTTTCCCAAGGGTCTTGGCCAAATAAAGCATTTAGAGGGCACCCAGGCCCATGGACAGAATTCTTAAGACACTTGGATTTTCTCCCAGGGAGTACTCCCCCTTATATAAGCCAACTCATTATGTGCCACCCAAAAGGGTATGGTTTTTGTACCTTTTTGGTCTAAAGACAGTCGGGAGTTGGAGAACCAGGGGCACACCCCCACCAAGAACTCCCAGGAGCAACCCCCCTCCCTAAAGGATTTCAGTCTTCCAGTCACTTTCGGTACCTAGTAAATGATGCAAAAAAGCGGCCGCAGTTTACATTATACCAGGGCTATGCGTGAATTACTGAGAGAGAAACTTAGCTTCCTTTTTTATTGGGTAAGTTGTTTAGCTCCGCACATTATTTTTATTTTGATTACTCTTTTTAGGTAACTCAATCTAAGAGAAGTGCGGTCATAAGTTTTTTGAAACATGCGGACCCAAAACAAACATAATGATTTTAAAAATCTTAATTAAGTGCCTGTAATTTTCCGGCTCACTTTAAGTTAGATAATGCAATTATGGTGAGGAATTATATACTAGCTTGGGCTACAGAACACAACATGTGTTACGTAGGCACTGATTTCAAAAACCTTTCACAATAAAATTTTGACTGCCAGATAATGAGTATTTCAACAAATCATATCTGACTTCTTCTTTAAAGAGTTTTTTATTATGCCTTACCTAATTGTTTTGTCTTGTTCACTCACATAGGTACCAATCTAATAGAAGTACAGTTGTTAATTGTTAAGTGAAGACCCAACTAAACCAGGATATTTTTAAAATGGTAAGAGCTTGTTAGAACCCCAATCCTGATTTCTATTGATAGTGACATACATGAATTACAACTACAAGTAGATAACTAGGATTCCATCTGAGCCAACAAGGGAGACAGCAGCTCCATGGAAGGATATTTCAGTCTGTGATAAATGAAACATACTATAAAAATTAGATAAACTGGGATTCCAACCCAGCAAGCAAGAGTCACAGGCACTCTCTGGACTGATACTTCAGTCAATAATAGATAAAACTTACTATTAAAACTAGATAAACTGGGATTCCAACCCAGCAAGCATTAAGGGAGACAGGAGCTCCCTGGACTGATACTTTAGTCAATAAAATGTTGAAACTTACTATTAAAGCTAGATAAACTGGGATTCCAACCCAGCAAGCAAGGGAGACAGGAGCTCCCTGGACTGATACTTCAGTCAATAATAGATAAAACTTACTATTAAAACTAAGTAAACCGGGATTCCAACCCAGCAAGCAACGGAGACAGGTGCTCCCTGGACTGTTACCTCGGTCTACGATCGATGGAACATAACTATTTTATACTAGATAAACTGGGATTCCAACCCAGCAAAAAGGGGAGACAGGAGCTCCCTGGACTGATACTTCAGTCAATAATAGATAAAACTTACTATTAAAACTAGATAAACTGGGATTCCAACCCAGCAAGCAAGGGAGACAGGAACTCCCTGGACTGATACTTCAGTCAATGATAGGTGAAACTTACCATAATAAAACTAAATAAACTGGGATTCCAGCCCAGCAAGCAAGGAAGACAGGAGCTCTCTGGAGTGATACTTTAGTCAATAATAGATGAAACGTACTATTAAAACTAGATAAACTGGGATTCCAGCCCAGCAAGCAAGGGGGGCAAGGGCTCCCTGGACTGATACTTTAGTCAATGATAGATGAAACTTACTATTAATACTAGATAAACTGGGATTCCAACCCAGCAAGCAAGAGAGACAGGAGCTCCTTGGACTTATATGTCAGTCAATAATAGATGAAACTTACTATAAAAACTAAGTAAACTGGGATTCCAGCCCAGCAAGCAAGGGAGACAGGGGCTCCCTGGACTGATACTTCAGTCAATGAGAGATGAAACTTACTGTTAAAAGAAAGCATTTACTGGGATTCCAACGCAGCAAGCTAGATAAGTAATACCTGGAGTGATACTAGAGTCTATTATGCATGTAGTTGAACCTTTAATACCCTAATTCTAGAACTAAATGAAGTGCATTACATCTTAGCTTTAATTATTATTTATAGCATTATACTGTTCGAGCAGCAGCAATTCTTTCAATAAATGTAATAGCAGCCGTAAGTAGAAAAAGGGGATTCCAAAAACAAAGTTGGCCTATTGTTGCCAATACAGTGGCCTCAAGCCAGGTGGAGGGTTTCGTGCGTTCCACAGGGTGCTTGTCTACTTATGCGGTGAGAGTGGTACTGAGCCATCAGTTACACCAAGGTCTGGGTGGTCGCCTCTGACCGACAGGTGATGTATTGGGCGCCTGATAAGAAAACGGCCGTTGCACTCAAGTGCTTATCGACTCATCCTGCAGTGGTGCAGAGCTTTACGAGTGATACTGCACGGGCCGTAGCGGTGTACCGCTCATCGGGTCATGCCATATCTCAGCTTCTGTCACGAAACAAGTCTGTTGTAAGCGCTCATGCCCAGGTGTCCCGGTCTGGACGCAAGCGGAGGTCCCCCAATTTAAATGGCCGTTGCACTCACGTGCGTCTCGGATACTGCACAGGCCATACACCCTTTTCTTTAGCGCATGCCATATCTCAGCTTCAGTAACGAAACGGGTTTTTTCAAGCCTTTCAATTTTTTTTTTGTTGTTGTTTAAATAAAAAAAATCTCAGTTATTTTAGGTATAATTTCAGATTTTCTTGGAAAGAGTTGTTGCTCTAAGAAGATTATCACTGATTTTCAAAGTAATATAGGGCAACTGGGATTCCAGCCCACCAAGCAAGGAAGACAGGAGCTCCCTGGACTGATACTTCAGTCAATAATAGATGAAACTTACTATTAAAACTAAGTAAACTGGAATTCCAACCCAGCAAGCAAGGGAGACAGGAGCTCCCTGGACTGATACTTTAGTCAATTATAGATAAAACTTACTATTAAGACTAAGTAAACTGGGATTCCAACCCAGAAAGCAAGGGAGACAGGAGCTCCCTGGACTGATACTTCAGTCAATAATAGATAAAACTTACTATTAAAACTAAGTAAATTGGGATTCCAACCCAGAAAGCAAGGGAGACAGGAGCTCCCTGGACTGATACTTCAGTCAATAATAGATGAAACATACTATTAAAACTAAATAAACTGGGATTCCAACCCAGCAAGCAAGGGAGACAGGAGCTCCCTGGACTGATACTTCAGTCAATAATAGATAAAACTTACTATTAAAACTAAGTAAACTGGGATTCGAACCCAGCAAGCAAGGGAGACAGGAGCTCCCTAGACTGATACTTCAGTCAATAATAAATGAAACTTACTGTTGAGACTGGATAAACTGGGACTCCAACCCAGCAAGGAAGGGAGACAGGAGCTCCCTGGACTGATACTTCAGTCAATAATAGATGGAACTTCCTATTAAAACTAAGTAAACTGGGATTCCAACCCAGCAAGCAAGGGAGACAGGAGCTCCCTGGACTGATACTTCAGTCAATAATAGATAAAACTTACTATTAAAACTAAGTAAATTGGGATTCCAACCCAGCAAGCAAGGGAGACAGGAGCTCCCTAGACTGATAGTTCAGTCAATAATAGATGAAACTTACTTTTAAGACTGGATAAACTTGGAGTCCAAGCCAGCAACAAAGGAAGACAGGAGCTCCCTGGACTGATACTTCAGTCAATAATAGATAAAACTTATTATTAAAACTAAGTAAACTGGGATTCCAACCCAGCAAGCAAGGGAGAAAGGAGCTCCCTGGACTGATACTTCAGTCAATAATAGATAAAACTTACTATTAAAACTAAGTAAATTGGGATTCCAACCCAGCAAGCAAGGGAGACAGGAGCTCCCTAGACTGATAGTTCAGTCAATAATAGATGAAACTTACTTTTAAGACTGGATAAACTTGGAGTCCAAGCCAGCAACAAAGGAAGACAGGAGCTTCCTGGACTGATACTTCAGTCAATAATAGATAAAACTTATTATTAAAACTAAGTAAACTGGGATTCCAACCCAGCAAGCAAGGGAGAAAGGAGCTCCCTGGACTGATACTTCAGTCAATAATAGATGAAAACTTGCTATTAAAACTAAGTAAACTGGGATTCCAATCCAGCAAGCAAGGGAGACAGGAGCTCCCTGGACTGATACTTCAGTCAATAATAGATGAAACTTACTATTAAAACTAAGTAAACTGGAATTCCAACCCAGCAAGCAAGGGAGACAGGAGCTCCCTGGACTGATACTTTAGTCAATTATAGATAAAACTTACTATTAAGACTAAGTAAACTGGGATTCCAACCCAGAAAGCAAGGGAGACAGGAGCTCCCTGGACTGATACTTCAGTCAATAATAGATAAAACTTACTATTAAAACTAAGTAAATTGGGATTCCAACCCAGAAAGCAAGGGAGACAGGAGCTCCCTGGACTGATACTTCAGTCAATAATAGATGAAACATACTATTAAAACTAAATAAACTGGGATTCCAACCCAGCAAGCAAGGGAGACAGGAGCTCCCTGGACTGATACTTCAGTCAATAATAGATAAAACTTACTATTAAGACTAAGTAAACTGGGATTCCAACCCAGCAAGCAAGGGAGACAGGAGCTCCCTAGACTGATACTTCAGTCAATAATAAATGAAACTTACTGTTGAGACTGGATAAACTGGGACTCCAACCCAGCAAGGAAGGGAGACAGGAGCTCCCTGGACTGATACTTCAGTCAATAATAGATGGAACTTCCTATTAAAACTAAGTAAACTGGGATTCCAACCCAGCAAGCAAGGGAGACAGGAGCTCCCTGGACTGATACTTCAGTCAATAATAGATAAAACTTACTATTAAAACTAAGTAAATTGGGATTCCAACCCAGCAAGCAAGGGAGACAGGAGCTCCCTAGACTGATAGTTCAGTCAATAATAGATGAAACTTACTTTTAAGACTGGATAAACTTGGAGTCCAAGCCAGCAACAAAGGAAGACAGGAGCTCCCTGGACTGATACTTCAGTCAATAATAGATAAAACTTATTATTAAAACTAAGTAAACTGGGATTCCAACCCAGCAAGCAAGGGAGAAAGGAGCTCCCTGGACTGATACTTCAGTCAATAATAGATAAAACTTACTATTAAAACTAAGTAAATTGGGATTCCAACCCAGCAAGCAAGGGAGACAGGAGCTCCCTAGACTGATAGTTCAGTCAATAATAGATGAAACTTACTTTTAAGACTGGATAAACTTGGAGTCCAAGCCAGCAACAAAGGAAGACAGGAGCTCCCTGGACTGATACTTCAGTCAATAATAGATAAAACTTATTATTAAAACTAAGTAAACTGGGATTCCAACCCAGCAGGCAAGGGAGAAAGGAGCTCCCTGGACTGATACTTCAGTCAATAATAGATGAAAACTTGCTATTAAAACTAAGTAAACTGGGATTCCAATCCAGCAAGCAAGGGAGACAGGAGCTCCCTGGACTGATACTTCAGTCAATAATAGATGAAACTTACTATTAAAACTAAGTAAACTGGAATTCCAACCCAGCATGGAAGGGAGACAGGAGCTCCCTGGACTGATACTTTAGTCAATTATAGATAAAACTTACTATTAAGACTAAGTAAACTGGGATTCCAACCCAGAAAGCAAGGGAGACAGGAGCTCCCTGGACTGATACTTCAGTCAATAATAGATAAAACTTACTATTAAAACTAAGGAAATTGGGATTCCAACCCAGAAAGCAAGGGAGACAGGAGCTCCCTGGACTGATACTTCAGTCAATAATAGATGAAACATACTATTAAAACTAAGTAAACTGGGATTCCAACCCAGCAAGCAAGGGAGACAGGAGCTCCCTAGACTGATAGTTCAGTCAATAATAGATGAAACTTACTTTTAAGACTGGATAAACTGGGATTCCAACCCAGCAAGGAAGGGAGACAGGAGCTCCCTGGACTGATACTTCAGTCAATAATAGATGGAACTTCCTATTAAAACTAAGTAAACTGGGATTCCAACCCAGCAAGCAAGGGAGACAGGAGCTCCCTGGACTGATACTTCAGTCAATAATAGATGAAAGTTACTATTAAAACTAAGTAAACTAGAATTGCAACCCAGCAAGCAAGGGAGACAGCAGCTCTCTGGACTGATACTTTAGTCAATAATAGATAAAACTTACTATTAAAACTAAGTAAACTGGGATTCGAACCCAGCAAGCAAGGGAGACAGGAGCTCCCTGGACTGATACTTCAGTCAATAATAGATAAAACTTACTATTAAGACTAAGTAAACTGGGATTCCAACCCAGCAAGCAAGGGAGACAGGAGCTCCCTGGACTGATACTTTAGTCAATTATAGATAAAACTTACTATTAAGACTAAGTAAACTGGGATTCCAACCCAGAAAGCAAGGGAGACAGGAGCTCCCTGGACTGATACTTCAGTCAATAATAGATAAAACTTACTATTAAAACTAAGTAAACTGGGATTCGAACCCAGCAAGCAAGGGAGACTGGAGCTCCCTGGACTGATACTTCAGTCAATAATAGATAAAACTTACTATTAAGACTAAGTAAACTGGGATTCCAACCCAGCAAGCAAGGGAGACAGGAGCTCCCTGGACTGATACTTCAGTCAATAATAGATGAAACATACTATTAAAACTAAATAAACTGGGATTCCAACCCAGCAAGCAAGGGAGACAGGAGCTCCCTGGACTGATACTTCAGTCAATAATAGATAAAACTTACTATTAAAACTAAGTAAACTGGGATTCCAACCCAGCAAGGAAGGGAGACAGGAGCTCCCTAGACTGATACTTCAGTCAATAATAGATGAAACTTACTGTTGAGACTGGATAAACTGGGATTCCAACCCAGCAAGGAAGGGAGACAGGAGCTCCCTGGACTGATACTTCAGTCAATAATAGATGGAACTTCCTATTAAAACTAAGTAAACTGGGATTCCAACCCAGCAAGCAAGGGAGACAGGAGCTCCCTGGACTGATACTTCAGTCAATAATAGATAAAACTTACTATTAAAACTAAGTAAATTGGGATTCCAACCCAGCAAGCAAGGGAGACAGGAGCTCCCTAGACTGATAGTTCAGTCAATAATAGATGAAACTTACTTTTAAGACTGGATAAACTTGGAGTCCAAGCCAGCAACAAAGGAAGACAGGAGCTCCCTGGACTGATACTTCAGTCAATAATAGATAAAACTTATTATTAAAACTAAGTAAACTGGGATTCCAACCCAGCAAGCAAGGGAGAAAGGAGCTCCCTGGACTGATACTTCAGTCAATAATAGATAAAACTTACTATTAAAACTAAGTAAATTGGGATTCCAACCCAGCAAGCAAGGGAGACAGGAGCTCCCTAGACTGATAGTTCAGTCAATAATAGATGAAACTTACTTTTAAGACTGGATAAACTTGGAGTCCAAGCCAGCAACAAAGGAAGACAGGAGCTCCCTGGACTGATACTTCAGTCAATAATAGATAAAACTTATTATTAAAACTAAGTAAACTGGGATTCCAACCCAGCAGGCAAGGGAGAAAGGAGCTCCCTGGACTGATACTTCAGTCAATAATAGATGAAAACTTGCTATTAAAACTAAGTAAACTGGGATTCCAATCCAGCAAGCAAGGGAGACAGGAGCTCCCTGGACTGATACTTCAGTCAATAATAGATGAAACTTACTATTAAAACTAAGTAAACTGGAATTCCAACCCAGCATGGAAGGGAGACAGGAGCTCCCTGGACTGATACTTTAGTCAATTATAGATAAAACTTACTATTAAGACTAAGTAAACTGGGATTCCAACCCAGAAAGCAAGGGAGACAGGAGCTCCCTGGACTGATACTTCAGTCAATAATAGATAAAACTTACTATTAAAACTAAGGAAATTGGGATTCCAACCCAGAAAGCAAGGGAGACAGGAGCTCCCTGGACTGATACTTCAGTCAATAATAGATGAAACATACTATTAAAACTAAGTAAACTGGGATTCCAACCCAGCAAGCAAGGGAGACAGGAGCTCCCTAGACTGATAGTTCAGTCAATAATAGATGAAACTTACTTTTAAGACTGGATAAACTGGGATTCCAACCCAGCAAGGAAGGGAGACAGGAGCTCCCTGGACTGATACTTCAGTCAATAATAGATGGAACTTCCTATTAAAACTAAGTAAACTGGGATTCCAACCCAGCAAGCAAGGGAGACAGGAGCTCCCTGGACTGATACTTCAGTCAATAATAGATGAAAGTTACTATTAAAACTAAGTAAACTAGAATTGCAACCCAGCAAGCAAGGGAGACAGCAGCTCTCTGGACTGATACTTTAGTCAATAATAGATAAAACTTACTATTAAAACTAAGTAAACTGGGATTCGAACCCAGCAAGCAAGGGAGACAGGAGCTCCCTGGACTGATACTTCAGTCAATAATAGATAAAACTTACTATTAAGACTAAGTAAACTGGGATTCCAACCCAGCAAGCAAGGGAGACAGGAGCTCCCTGGACTGATACTTTAGTCAATTATAGATAAAACTTACTATTAAGACTAAGTAAACTGGGATTCCAACCCAGAAAGCAAGGGAGACAGGAGCTCCCTGGACTGATACTTCAGTCAATAATAGATAAAACTTACTATTAAAACTAAGTAAACTGGGATTCGAACCCAGCAAGCAAGGGAGACAGGAGCTCCCTGGACTGATACTTCAGTCAATAATAGATAAAACTTACTATTAAGACTAAGTAAACTGGGATTCCAACCCAGCAAGCAAGGGAGACAGGAGCTCCCTGGACTGATACTTCAGTCAATAATAGATGAAACATACTATTAAAACTAAATAAACTGGGATTCCAACCCAGCAAGCAAGGGAGACAGGAGCTCCCTGGACTGATACTTCAGTCAATAATAGATAAAACTTACTATTAAAACTAAGTAAACTGGGATTCCAACCCAGCAAGGAAGGGAGACAGGAGCTCCCTAGACTGATACTTCAGTCAATAATAGATGAAACTTACTGTTGAGACTGGATAAACTGGGATTCCAACCCAGCAAGGAAGGGAGACAGGAGCTCCCTGGACTGATACTTCAGTCAATAATAGATGGAACTTCCTATTAAAACTAAGTGAACTGGGATTCCAACCCAGCAAGCAAGGGAGACAGGAGCTCCCTGGACTGATACTTCAGTCAATAATAGATAAAACTTACTATTAAAACTAAGTAAATTGGGATTCCAACCCAGCAAGCAAGGGAGACAGGAGCTCTCTAGACTGATAGTTCAGTCAATGATAGATGAAACTTACTTTTAAGACTGGATAAACTTGGAGTCCAAGCCAGCAAAAAAGGAAGACAGGAGCTCCCTGGACTGATACTTCAGTCAATAATAGATAAAACTTATTATTAAAACTAAGTAAACTGGGATTCCAACCCAGCAAGCAAGGGAGAAAGGAGCTCCCTGGACTGATACTTCAGTCAATAATAGATGAAAACTTGCTATTAAAACTAAGTAAACTGGGATTCCAATCCAGCAAGCAAGGGAGACAGGAGCTCCCTGGACTGATACTTCAGTCAATAATAGATGAAACTTACTATTAAAACTAAGTAAACTGGGATTCCAACCCAGAAAGCAAGGGAGACAGGAGCTCCCTGGACTGATACTTCAGTCAATAATAGATAAAACTTACTATTAAAACTAAGTAAATTGGGATTCCAACCCAGAAAGCAAGGGAGACAGGAGCTCCCTAGACTGATAGTTCAGTCAATAATAGATGAAACTTACTTTTAAGACTGGATAAACTGGGATTCCAACCCAGCAAGGAAGGGAGACAGGAGCTCCCTGGACTGATACTTCAGTCAATAATAGATGGAACTTCCTATTAAAACTAAGTAAACTGGGATTCCAACCCAGCAAGCAAGGGAGACAGGAGCTCCCTGGACTGATACTTCAGTCAATAATAGATGAAACTTACTATTAAAACTAAGTAAACTAGAATTGCAACCCAGCAAGCAAGGGAGACAGCAGCTCTCTGGACTGATACTTTAGTCAATAATAGATAAAACTTACTATTAAAACTAAGTAAACTGGGATTCGAACCCAGCAAGCAAGGGAGACAGGAGCTCCCTGGACTGATACTTCAGTCAATAATAGATAAAACTTACTATTAAGACTAAGTAAACTGGGATTCCAACCCAGCAAGCAAGGGAGACAGGAGCTCCCTGGACTGATACTTTAGTCAATTATAGATAAAACTTACTATTAAGACTAAGTAAACTGGGATTCCAACCCAGAAAGCAAGGGAGACAGGAGCTCCCTGGACTGATACTTCAGTCAATAATAGATAAAACTTACTATTAAAACTAAGTAAACTGGGATTCGAACCCAGCAAGCAAGGGAGACAGGAGCTCCCTGGACTGATACTTCAGTCAATAATAGATAAAACTTACTATTAAGACTAAGTAAACTGGGATTCCAACCCAGCAAGCAAGGGAGACAGGAGCTCCCTGGACTGATACTTTAGTCAATTATAGATAAAACTTACTATTAACACTAAGTAAACTGGGATTCCAACCCAGAAAGCAAGGGAGACAGGAGCTCCCTGGACTGATACTTCAGTCAATAATAGATGAAACATACTATTAAAACTAAGTAAACTGGGATTCCAACCCAGCAAGCAAGGGAGACAGGAGCTCCCTGGACTGATACTTCAGTCAATAATAGATGAAACTTACTATTAAAACTAAGTAAACGGGTATTCCAACCCAGCAAGCAAGGGAGACAGGAGCTCCCTGGACTGATACTTTAGTCAATAATAGATGAAACTTACTATTAAAACTAAGTAAACTGGGATTCCAACCCAGCAAGCAAGGGAGACAGGAGCTCCCTAGACTGATACTTCAGTCAATAATAGATGAAACTTACTTTTAAGACTGGATAAACTGGGATTCCAACCCAGCAAGGAAGGAAGACAGGAGCTCCCTGGACTGATACTTCAGTCAATAATAGATGAAACTTACTATTAAAACTAAGTAAACTGGAATTGCAACCCAGCAAGCAAGGGAGACAGGAGCTCTCTGGACTGATACTTTAGTCAATAATAGATAAAACTTACTATTAAAACTAAGTAAACTGGGATTCCAACCCAGCAAGCAAGGGAGATAGGAGCTCCCTGGACTGATACTTCAGTCAATAATAGATAAAACTTACTATTAAAACTAAGTAAACTGGGATTCCAACCCAGCAAGCAAGGGAGACAGGAGCTCCCTAGACTGATACTTCAGTCAATAATAGATGAAACTTACTTTTAAGACTGGATAAACTGGGATTCCAACCCAGGAAGCAAGGGAGACAGGAGCTCCCTGGACTGATACTTCAGTCAATAATAGATGGAACTTCCTATTAAAACTAAGTAAACTGGGATTCCAACCCAGCAAGCAAGGGAGACAGGAGCTCCCTGGACTGATACTTCAGTCCATAATAGATGAAACTTACTATTAAAACTAAGTAAACTGGAATTGCAACCCAGCAAGCAAGGGAGACAGGAGCTCTCTGGACTGATACTTTAGTCAATAATAGATAAAACTTACTATTAAAACTAAGTAAACTGGGATTCCAACCCAGCAAGCAAGGGAGACAGGAGCTCCCTGGACTGATACTTCAGTCAATAATAGATAAAACTTACTATTAAGACTAAGTAAACTGGGATTCCAACCCAGCAAGCAAGGGAGACAGGAGCTCCCTGGACTGATACTTTAGTCAATTATAGATAAAACTTACTATTAACACTAAGTAAACTGGGATTCCAACGTAGAAAGCAAGGGCGACAGGAGCTCCCTGGACTGATACGTCAGTCAATAATAGATGAAAGATACTATTAAAACTAAGTAAACTGGGATTCCAACCCAGCAAGCAAGGGAGACAGGAGCTCCCTGGACTGATACTTCAGTCAATTATAGATAAAACTTACTATTAAAACTAAGTAAACTGGGATTCCAACCCAGCAAGCAAGGGAGACAAGAGCTCCCTAGACTGATACTTCAGTCAATAATAGATGAAACTTACTTTTAAGACTGGGTAAACTGGGATTTCAACCCAGCAAGCAAGGGAGACAGGAGCTCCCTGGACTGATACTTCAGTCAATTATAGATAAAACTTACTATTAAAACTAAGTAAACTGGGATTCCAACACAGCAAGCAAGGGAGACAAGAGCTCCCTAGACTGATACTTCAGTCAATAATAGATGAAACTTACTTTTAAGACTGGGTAAACTGGGATTCCAACCCAGCAAGCAAGGGAGACAGGAGCTCCCTGGACTGATACTTCAGTCAATAATAGATGGAACTTGCTATTAAAACTAAGTAAACTGGGATTCCAACCCAGCAAGCAAGGGAGACAGGAGCTCCCTGGACTGATACTTCAGTCAATAATAGATGAAACTTACTATTAAAACTAAGTAAACGGGTATTCCAACCCAGCAAGCAAGGGAGACAGGAGTTCCCTGGGCTGATACTTTAGTCAATAATAGATGAAACTTACTATTAAAACTAAGTAAACTGGGATTCCAACCCAGCAAGCAAGGGAGACAGGAGCGCTCTGGACTGATACGTCAGTCAATAATAGATAAAACTTACTTTTAAAACTAAGTAAATTGGGATTCCAACCCAGCAAGCAAGGGAGACAGGAGCTCCCTGGACTGATACTTCAGTCAATAATAGATGAAAGTTACTTTTGATACTGGATAAACTGGGATTCCAACCCAGCAAGTAAGGGAGACAGGAGCTCCCTGGACTGATACTTCAGGCAATAATAGATAAAACTTAATATTAAAACTAAGTAAACTGGGATTCCAACCCAGCAGCAAGGGAGACAGGAGCTCCCTGGACTGATACTTTAGTCAATTATAGATAAAACTTACTATTAAGACTAAGTAAACTGGGATTCCAACCCAGAAAGCAAGGGAGACAGGAGCTCCCTGGACTGATACTTTAGTCAATTATAGATAAAACTTACTATTAACACTAAGTAAACTGGGATTCCAACCCAGAAAGCAAGGGAGACAGGAGCTCCCTGGACTGATACGTCAGTCAAAAATAGATGAAAGATACTATTAAAACTAAGTAAACTGGGATTCCAACCCAGCAAGCAAGGGAGACAGGAGCGCTCTGGACTGATACGTCAGTCAATAATAGATAAAACTTACTATTAAAACTAAGTAAACTGGGATTCCAACCCAGCAAGCAAGGGAGACAGGTGCTCCCTGGACTGATACTTCAGTCAATAATAGATGAAACTTACTTTTAAGACTGGATAAACTGGGATTCCAACCCAGCAAGTAATTGAGACAGGAGCTCCCTGGACTGATACTTCAGGCAATAATAGATGAAACTTACTATTAAAACTAAGTAAACTGGGATTCCAACCCAGCAAGCAAGGGAGACAGGAGCTCCCTGGACTGATACTTCCGTCAAAAATAGATAAAACTTACTATTAAAACTAAGTAAACTGGGATTCCAACCCAGCAAGCAAGGGAGACAGGAGCTCCCTGGACTGATACTTAAGTCAATAATAGATGAAACTTACTATTAAAACTAAGTAAACTGGGATTCCAACCCAGCAAGCAAGGGAGAGAGGAGCTCCCTGGACTGATACTTCAGTCAATAATAGATGAAACTTACTATTAAAACTAAGTAAACTGGGATTCCAACCCAGCAAGCAAGGGAGACAGGAGCTCCCTGGACTGATACTTCAGTCAATAATAGATGAAACTTACTATTAAAACTAAGTAAACTGGGATTCTAACCCAGCAAGCAAGGGAGACAGGAGCTCCCTGGACTGATACTTTAGTCAATAGTAGATGAAACTTACTATTAAAACTAAGTAAACTGGTATTCCAACCCAGTAATCATGGGAGACAGGCACTCCTTAAACTATTGTAAGGATACTCTAAGTAATGTATAGTTAGGTCAACTTTGATTTCAACCCAGAAAACATGGGAGACAGGCCCTCCCCAAACTATTTCATAGAAACTCTGATATACTGATACACCATTGGATGATTAGATACTATAAAAAGATAACTGTAAGGATTCAAATTGTATATTTTACTTATAGTGAACATAGTCTTGACCCTTGAAATTATTGAAGTGCTTGACTCTCCACTGTTATATCTTTGCAGGTTGTAACGAGGCTTTAGCTGGACGCTTTTTAAAAAATATATCTCAGTGGAGACGTTGGAAATGAATTTATTGTATTTATAGTGTTACTTTACGATTTTGCGCAGTTGTTGTTACGAGGAAAATGCTGTTTGAGGGTTCATTGAGAGTTGACTTGTCTTTATTGATATGATTTGTCTACGTCCCTGCCCATTATTTTTAATATCTGCTGATAGTTTGGCGTTAAACTTCATTTCTTATCTATATTCCTTATCGTTGCAAATCAAAGGCATATTCAGCAAGTTGCATAAAAGATTATCTCACGATATATAACTGAATAGGGTGGAGAGGAAAGTAGAAACTAATTTTTATCGGGACATAAAGAAACCAGAAGCTACACTCCTAGAGCTGAGTCTTGGATCTCTTTGTATCTGAAAGAGGCCAATTAAACCGGCTTGAAAGAATCAAAGGAATAAATCTTGAGAATTAGTTCCACATGAAATAGGTTGTATTAGTTTAATTTAAGTCTTTTGGTAGCATCATCTAATCTCGTTTCTTTTTCTTGAGCTTTTTAACTTTCTAGATTGTATCTACCCGGTAATTCTTGTTCATCACGTCAGGAGGCGTTTTCCACGCTTGAGGTATAACGGATATGTTTCTTTGCATTAATCCCCGGTTTTCTCCTTAGACCTACATATCGAACACCATGAGGAGGAGGTCGCGGACTGATATTCTCTAGAATAAGAGCACAAGATCGTAAGATTAGTACCTGGCGTCGTTTGCTAGTGAGAGAATATAGAACAAGGAAGTGAACGACCGAAATGAACTCATTTATCCCTGTTGCAAACAGGAGCCAGTAATATAAGTTTCTTATATGCGCTTATTACAAAAAGTACGGTTAAACCCGAAAATTAATGGTGTTGGGTGCGGCACAAGTACCTGAATTTTTTATTATCGAGATGTTTTATTTATATTTTGCTAACAGATGTTTACTCTGGTCGTTATATTTACTGAGTTCAGGTTCGTTTTCAAATTGCACTTTTACAGTGTACAAACATTGGAAAATCGTCATCTGGTGAAACCTCTACTAGCTGATGAAAAAACACCAACAAAGAGAGGTACGTGATCTCGAGAGAAAAATTGAATAGCCCCAGTTTTTACAACAGGTTTCCAGCAGGGGCAGTCCAAAAACATAGCGGGCTGTTAAACTGCAAATCACTTATAATAAATAACTAACCAACGCGAAAAACAAGAGCACAAAATAACCAGTACTCAAATTTCTCCATCACGGATCTACGGTCTACTGATAAATAGTGCACTTTCTTTTTTTTTTTTAGGACGTGTTTCTCAAGTTGGACATCAGGAGAAGTGCCTGCGTCTTACAATACAACTAAAGTGAAGATGTAGCGATCAAGATGAAATACTTTAGAAAGTTAATCTAATAATTTTTTTCCAGTAATATAAAAGCTAAATAAAACTTCGTAGGATTCTGCTACAGTAGCAGTCAGAATTTTCGAAGGAGGACTTTCCTTCTTACGGAAACGACTGCTACTGGGCGACAATAGCTTTTTTTTGTTCTGAAACTATTAAGGATAGGTCTATTCAAAATATTTTTAATGTTGGTCGTGAAATATGATGGGCTCTCGCCAGCCTTTGGGGCAGTGTTGGTAACTTACGCTGAGTACTGTTGTCGGCTTCTTTCGTTAGTCTTCGTGTTCGTAAACGCTTAAATGACTGTAATGAACACTCTCGCCATTTTTCGGGGGTACTTTCGGTAACTTTCGACATTACCTTTGACTACTTTGGCTTGCGTTAATCTTCATTTACTAAACTTACCATTACTTCGAACACGTGCTATGGTAAACACTTAAATGCCTTTGCAGAATTACTTTCAGTGAAATGAACATTCTCCCCATCTTTCGGGGATACTTTGGCATCTTTTGACCACTATTGTTGACTACTTCGGTCTGCGTTAAATCTTCATGTTTACTTCCATGTAAAAAAACCGGCGCTATCGTAAATGCCTATATGCCTTTGCCAAAATGAATACCCTCGCAGTCTCTCGGGGACACTTTCGGTAACTTTCGACCACTATCATTGACTACTTTGACTTGCGTCAATCGTCATATATACTACTGATTACTTCGAACGCGCGCTATGGCCAACTTGTGAACACTATAATGTTAATGAACACCCTCGCAATCCTTCGGGTTACTTTCGGTAACTTTCGAACACTATCGTTGACTACTTCGGCTTTCGTCAATCTTCATATAAACTTACTACTGATTACTTCGAACGCGCGCTATTGCCAGCTTGTGAACACTATAATGTTAATAAACACCCTCGCAATCCTTTGGGGTAATTTCGGTAACTTTCGAACTCTATAGTTGACTTCTTCGGCTTTCGTCAATCTTCATATAAACTTACTACTGATTACTTCAAACGCGCGCTATCGCCACCTTGTAAACAACACTATAATGTTAATAAACACTTTCTCAATCCTTCGCGGTACTTTCGGTAACTTTTGACGTCTATCGTTGACTACTTCGGCTTGCGTCAATCTTCATATAAACTTACTACTGATTACTTCAAACGCGCGCTATCGCCACCTTGTAAACAACACTATAATGTTAATAAACACTTTCTCAATCCTTCGCGGTACTTTCGGTAACTTTTGACGTCTATCGTTGACTACTTCGGCTTGCGTCAATCTTCATATAAACTTACTACTGATTACTTCAAACGCGCGCTATCGCCACCTTGTAAACAACACTATAATGTTAATAAACACTTTCTCAATCCTTCGCGGTACTTTCGGTAACTTTTGACGTCTATCGTTGACTACTTCGGCTTGCGTCAATCTTCATATAAACTTACTACTGATTACTTCAAACGCGCGCTATCGCCACCTTGTAAACAACACTATCATGTTAATAAACACTTTCTCAATCCTTCGCGGTACTTACGGTAACTTTCGAACACTATCGTTGACTACTTCGGCTTTCGTCAATCTTCATATAAACTTACTACTGATTACTTCAAACGCGCGCTATCGCCACCTTGTAAACAACACTATAATGTTAATAAACACTTTCTCAATCCTTCGCGGTACTTTCGGTAACTTTCCAACACTATCGTTGACTACTTCGGCTTGCGTCAATCTTCATATAGACTTACTACTGATTACTTCGAAAGCGCGCTATCACAACCTTCTGAACACTATAATATTAATGAACTCCCTCGCAATCCTTGAGTGTACTTTAGGTAACTTTCGAACACTATCGTTGACTACTTCGGCTTTCGTCAATCTTCATATAAACTTACTACTGATTACTTCGAACGCGCGCTATCGCCGACTTGTGTACACTATAATGTTAATGAACACCTTCGCAATTCTTCGGGGTACTTTTGGTAACTTTCGAACACTATCGTTGACTACTTCTTAATAATAATGATAATAATAATTGTAAGAATACATGTAATGATAATAATAAATGTTATTTAGCCAGGGTTATCTCTTCAGCATAAAATGCTGCTATCAATGGGGGCCCTGGAAAAAAAAAAAAATATATATATATATATATATATATATATACATATATATGTAACTTGCCTAAATTACAGTAACAAAAAATACACTAAATACACTCTTCTTTCGTCAATCTTCATATAAACTTACTACTGATTACTTCGAACGCGCGCTTTCGCCAGCCTGTGAACACTATAATGTTAATGAACACCCTCGCAATTCTTCGGGGTACTTTCGGTAACTTTCGAACACTATCGTTGACAACGTCGTTTTGTGTCAATCTTCATATAAACTTACTACTGATTACTTCGAATGCGCGCTATTGCCAGCTTGTGAACACTATAATGTTAATGAACACCCTCGCAATCCTTTGGGGGTAATTTCGGTAACTTTCCACCACTATTATTGACTACTTTGACTTGCGTCTATTTTCGTGGAGACTTACCATTACTTTAATTTGAATGCGCGCTATCGCCATCTTGTGAACACTATAATGTTAATGAACACCCTCGCAATCCTTCGGGTTACTTTCAATAACTTTCGAACACTATCGTTGACTTCTTCGGCTTGCGTCAATCTTCACATAAACTTACGACTGGTTAAACGCGCGCTATCGCCAACTTGTGAAAAACACTATAATGTTATTGAACACCCTCGCAATCCTTCTGTGTACTTTAGGTAACTTTCGAACTCTATCGTTGACTATTTAGGCTTGCGTCAATCTTCATATAAACTTACTACTGATTACTTCGAACGCGCGCTATAGCGAACACTTATTAAATGTCTTAAATGCCTCCTGTATCATAATTTCGTGTGACCCGTAAATCTAGAAAGGGTCTCTAGGTGTCGCTACGCCGTATACCAAATAAATCAATACCAAAAAAAAAAAAAAAATTAAGTAAACATGAATACTTAGTAAAATAATTTTACCACAGCGATGAGAATTAAAAGCTTGCGTCGCGAGCGCTATCCATTTTGTGCGCGCAGGTTTCTCAGAAGAATAAAAGAAACTGAGAGAGAAATAGATGATGGTTCACTCGATCGAAGCTTATTGTTCTGGTTTGCTTTCGAACCACAATGGGTTTATGCGGTTTTAATTCAATAGCTCCTCTTCTCGTTGCTATCGAATTTCGTGTTCGGTCATCGTCTCCTTCATTGTCTGCTCATCGTCAACGTTCGCTCCGAAACAAAATACAGTTCGCCTACAATATTTTAATATTCACTCCCAAAGGTTTAACTGCAGATTAAGCAGCTGGCAATCAGCATCGCGCCTTTTCCCTTAAAGTATCACTGCTCCTCTCAGTCTTCTTATTTCCTTGAGGGCACATGGAAATCATGCCAAACAATGAAGTTGTAATAAGGGGGGAGGTGAGGTGGAGGTTTTTGATAAACGCTGTCTGAAGTGTTTATTTGAATTTCTTAAAAAATGGAACATCATTTTAAATTTATTGCAAAGTAGATATAACTCTGTTAAGTCAACAACCTGTATTTAATATTGTCTATTCAAGACTGTATATTTAACAATTCCTGACTTAAATTGTAAATAGCATCAAAATTGTAATGATTGTGTTAGCGTAAGTAATACTTGTAATGTATTAGTTTGTGTAATGGATACTACATGATCCGATGTAATGGAAGTGCTTTGAATATAGTTCGTGCAAGCGAATGTGAATCTGAGTTTTAGATAAAGATAACTGAACCAAATATCTTCTGCTATTTTTTAATTTGTCACCCCTGTTCTGGTTGCATGCCTTCGCTCACCTTTATCTGGGAAACGCATGAATAACTGGGAAAAACTGTCCTATTGCAATGGTGGCGTAAAAACTGAACATACTGTTTTCTCTTTATCCTCTCCGGTAGCCTAGAAATTCAAATTTTGAATACGCAGCGTCCACGTTGTCTGTACAAGCCTCAGTGATAGGCCGAATTACGCCCCCTTTTCAAAAAAGCGCACAACTTCGAATTCCCCACCCCCAAACTTAACACCACGCCTTGTGCTCCTGTTTACATGGAGTGGGGGTTAGTTTCTTTTGTTTTCACGCTCTGGGGGACACAAAACAAAAGAAACTTACCCCACTAGACCGGGGTCCCCCACTCCATGTAAACAGGGTCTAAATCAAACGTATTCACAACTGTGAGATAAATGAATTAACCATTAGGGGACATCACGCGATCGGATGTTAAGGACGAGACCACGAATAACAAAACTAAACAATTATTGACCGAAGTGGTAGTAACTTGTACAAGATAATAACAGCAGAGTTTAACAGCCAATCATAACCTCGTACTCAAGGTTTAATCCCTTACCTCCTTCCCATTTTTGAAAGAGAAAGCACTGGGACGAGGCTGAACCAATCGGAGAGCACCAAACTTACTTTCAAAAGAATGTGTTGCAGGTTTCGTTTAATTGAAACAAAGACGAGTTTCAATTTGAGGCTGAAATGAAATAGAAGAAGGAAAGAAAGAATGAGATAAGCGCCCCCTCCATTTAAATAGCCTTCCCGCTCTGTAGGAGCAATTTGTGTGAAGTGTTACAAATTTTGTGATGAATTAATACAGTTTATCATTTAAGAGGTTTTAAAAGAGACCGGGGCTTAATAACTTTCTTCCTAGGGAAAGGGGAGGGGTATTTTAAAAAAGATATCAAGGAAAACGATTATCACAGCTGTATCAGACAAAGACGTAAATTTGTCATCTGATCATCAGTAAGTAAATGCTTTCATAACAACGTAATGTAATGACGTCATCACCTTTAGCACAATCTATGATAGCGTTTGCGAGGTAATTTTTTATGAAGTTTTTATGGTTCACGAAAATCGTTCAAAACTGAACGATCTGTATGATTAGCCAACATCTACAGAAAACGAGTGTTTTTAATGCAATTTCAGACCTCACTGTAGTTTCACTCAATTTCAGCACTAACTGTGTAAAAACGAATGCAAAGCAGTCGATCATGATGATAGTTTTAGCCGATTGCTAGAAAATAGCATTAACATTTGTCAAGGTTTGATTAGCATATTATAGTATATTAGAAATTCTAGATTTTTTTATTTTTTTTTTTCCTGGTCACAGTTTTAAGGGTTGATAAAGCTATCCACTGGTTAAAACTCTATCCTGTGAATAACGGAACTAGTGTACCCTCTAATTCTCATCCACTGGATGGTGACTTATCCGCTGTGGATGACACTATTCTTTAATTAAACGTTTGATGAACAGCGTTTATTGCTTCTACTTGTTAAAACGTAATAAGTTAAAAATTTCGTGAAACGTTCGCCACCGAAGAAGATTGGAAAACCATAATCTGGAACAACAAAGAAATAAAAGTTCAGAACAAGCCGGTTTATTCATAAACATTATGCTATTAATGCGAGAGTCATTTGCATTCAAGATCTTTTATTTAGTTTGAACCTCAACTGTCTAAACGTACATAAATGGGCTGGTTTACGTAGGTCCGTACAATTATCACTAAGAAGTAATGACAGTTATGCCTTCATAAACTCACTAACATTTGTGGTAGGTGACAACATTTTTTTGATGTTACAAAGGGGAAATCAAAGGATTACGCATGGTTCAATTTGACTTGTAAGCATGCCCCCCCCGGGCACACACCCGGGAATTTGCAATTTTTTCCCCTCCCCCGGGCACACAGAAAGAGACAATTCCCCACCCCTAAGCTCCTGATCGACCTCATATACGTTTTTTGGAACATTTTTTTTCTTACAATAGCACAAGGAGACGTTGTTGAGTTTACTGAGAGAAGGATAATGGATATCGAAAAAGAAGAGGAACTGAACTCTTAAAAGAGCGCCTTCTTTATGGAACACTTCAAAAAAACTACTGGACCGAATCTTTCTTTCTCTCTATATTATCTCTCTATCATTATTTAAAGCTAGGCTGAGGAAATATTTCTGTCCTTCTCTTCCAAAAAGTAAAATACATGATTCAAGTACGCATCATACCCACATTCGTCTCAGTCAAATTTTAAAATATACCTTTAAATACAGACTTTAATTTTGATAAGTTATTCCCCTCCACCCACTCTCCGACAAATTCCTTAGTTTTTCCTTAAATATACGTAGTCTTGAGGTCTGCAGCCATCGTGTCATGTAAACTGCACGAGAAATGACACGTACTTCTCAAAGAGAAGATATGAGAAGACATTTTTTATTTGCCCCACCCCCCCTACCCCCAGGACGGGACCACTTCAAACAATTCCCCACCCCGGGCCCGAAGGGCTGGACTTGTCCAGGGAATAGCCTGGGGGGGGGGGGGGGACGGTAACAGGTCGAATTGAACCATACATTACTACCCCCTTCCTATCAGAGAAAGAGCTGAACCGCCCAATATTGTTCAAAAGTTAAAGAGCAACTTTAAGTTTCAAAGACAGCGACCATCTGAGACAAAAATTTAAGCTGCCACAATCTATCGTTGTCGAATCGTATGTTGCAGCCTTCCAGCACAAAGTGATCAACTCAATTCTTTCACAAATACAACGTGTGTGAAATACTTAGTTTTAGAACAAATGATTTACTGGATTTATGTACTTTCTGTGATAATCAGCGTTTATCACTGCTTATCATTATTTCCCATTTGTTTTGTCACTGCTCACAATCTAAACAGTTTTGGATTGAACTTGAATTATATTGATGCCTTATTTCGAATCAACGAATTCGTCTAACTCCCCTGCTTGGAAAATGTGGTTTTTGTTTTTGGAATTTTGACGGAAAATGCTTGACTTTACTTCGCCCATCAATTACTGAACAATTTTATAATTATTGGAGAACTTTGTTTGTGAGACAGTAATTGCAAATAAATCCTTTCAAACAACCAGCAACAAAGCAACAAAGATTTTTTAGAAGAAAATAGATACAGACGCCTTATTTAAGTTGACTGTCTTAAATCAGTATTATTTTATTGCCCTGTTGTACTTTTTTAATTTCTTTTAGCCCTTCAATAATTGAACGATTAATTTTGGTATATACTCTGTTCTAATTGTAAGTTAATGTCTATTGTTAAAATGCTTTTTTGTAGTATTGCAAAAGTGATTATCTAATGTGATTTTCATTAAATCTAATAAAAAATAAAATAGAAAAATATTATTTTAAAAACCAAAAAAATTTATTAAATTTATATTAATACTTGTGTTCAAAGCAAAAATGAACATGTGTAGAGAGGTGTTTGCCTCGTAGAGAGCCAGGAAATGGCAAAAAGGAACCGAAAGACAGGGATGCGATTAAATCTAACCGCCTGCTTGGAGAGTGATGTCCGTCCTACAGAGGTTTACGTCTTGAAAAGATTGTGAAGATGTCATGAAGTGCCAAAAGACAGTGTGAATATAGGGCTTATCGATCCGAACTAGCTATATATACAAGACATATTGGTGGCAACGGATATAATGCACGTGAGTTTTACAATTTGGTACACTACTACTGTTTCGCAAAAATAATTTTGCAACAAACGATAACATTTATTCTTACAATACTCGATCTTCATCAAATATTCAGATTAATTGTAACAAAACAAACTATGGAAAATTTTCTCTTAAATATCAAGGAGCACAAGTATATGGAATAATTTACTAGCTGATTTAGTTAAAGAAATCAAATTCATATAAAAAAATTTAAAAAGTTGTCAAAAGCAAATATCCACCATGAATTATTTTCAAATGGACCTTAAAACCGGAATACATAGTGTATGTGTATAACATTAGGTACCATATATTGTTATATATTATGATTTAAATTACATTGCAATCTATCTTGACGCCTAACTTGAAATAAAATTATTATTAGATACACAGAGAGGGATATCCTACTTGTAAAAGCTCAAAAGAGCTTTATTAAGATCTCCTTGCCAAGAAATGTTAACGTTAATTATGATAAAGACGAATAAAGGTTGTTGTTGTTGTTGTTGTTCACGTACATTTGCCTGCTGTTCTCTACAATTTAAACAACCACGTTGAAAGGTTAAATTCAATTTTTTGTAGAGACGGTTACGTTACGTTACTCTCTCTGAATTTACAATCCCTCCCCTCCCCCCCCACCCCCCGAATTCGGGCTCTGGCCATTCAGTAACATAAGTTCAAGAAGTACTGGTACAGCCGCCCCTCCCTTCAATAAAAGTAGTTAGGGAGGAGAGGGGAGGGATCGGCTGTATACAGAGAGGTTTTCACTCACACCCGACTGTTGTCGTTGTCATTTTAAGCTGCAAGGGCTTCTCATTGGTGCTGCAATAATTCATTTAAATCGCTGTGATATACAATTGTTACCATTAAGTTACAATCCGCTGACCATACACACTAAGATATCGTCTTTTTGCAGTACACGTGACCTCTGATCACGCCGTTCGTCCCATGTACCTGACGATCGAGGCGATTTTGAGGGCAGAGGACTAGAATAACTTTTATAAGTGGATAACGTGGTTCGAAAAGTCTTTCTGTTCACAACACGTCTGCCTCCGAAACGAAAGCTATCATCGTTTGACTTAGCAGAGCACAACATCCTCACGTATGCATTCCTAAATTCCGGAAAGTTTTGTCCGTACAGTATAGGATTGAAGAGCGAATTACTGTATTGGAGCAGTTTAACTGCAAATACTGAATGCGCGGGTAAAACAGCCAGGTTCCCGCCTGCAAACTGCACTAAACCCAACGTAAAGAACGGGAGCCAGCCAATCAAAAACAGGCCTATCATGATGGCGATGGTCTTGGCCGCTCTTATGTCTCTTCTGAGCTTCGTATTTTGGTGAAGTTTGGACGTTTTGCGTTTAATTGTGAACAGAGTTATTCCTTGGGCTACGAAGATCAAGCTGAGTGGCAGGAAGAAGCAGAGGCAAATGACAGACATGTTGTATAACCGCTTCGTAATTTTGTTTCCAGGTACAGAGAGGCCCGAGACGAGAGTAGCGCTAAACCATGTTAGGAAGATGATCACTGAATATTTCCTTCTTGAGTAGGAGCGATGCCTGAGCGGCCGAACAATAGCACACAGTCTGTCCCAACTCAATGCCATAAGATGTAAGATGGAACCCACCCCTCCGAGTATCTCGAAGACGTACCATGCTTCTATGACAGTTTTGTACCACGCAGAGTCACGATCCTGTTCTTTGTGGACAAGTACAAGCCAGCCAGGTACAGATACAAGACCCACGAGCAAGTCCGCCAATGCAAGACTTGTTATGAGATAGTTTGTACGCGTGCGCAAGTTGGCGTTCTTGACGAAGGAAGCGATGACAAGTGCGTTTGCAAATATAATGGCCAAAGCAATTAAGCTGTGAAGTAGTGTCCAGATTATGAGAGGACCTACCCCAATTGATTGGTAATAGAGTGAGCTGTCCGTTCCATTCTTCTTGATACCTGGCAAGATTAAAATTGGTAAACGTTTAATAAACTGTCGCTTATAAGCCTGGTACTAATAATCACTGCTCCCCTAGTTATAGGCCCATCGACCTGTAATTAAAGCAAGCGTTTCCGTGCGGTTCCGGAGTAGAGAACGAGGAACGAGAGACCAAGACCGCGCAAAGTCCATTTTTCGCGCGGTGAAAACCAAAAATCCCGCTCCACGGTCTTTCTTTGCTCCGAAACCAAACGGAAACGCTTGCTACGCAGGTTACAGTGAATACTAATCGTATTTTGATGAGAACTGCTATAGCTTTCTTCAAAGTGCTTTTTCTATTTCCGTTATGAGCCCACTTGGATATAAGCCCCTCTGTTTATAAGCATTCCTAAACCCCTTACGAAGATGTATAAGTCCAGGACTTGTAAGCGGCAGTTTACGGTATTTGGTAGAAAACCGAGTTTTCAGATCGAATCATTGCTCGCTTCATACCACATTTCAACATCACAGAGGCTGCTTAGGTTACGCATAAACTAAGTATCCTTCATGATTTTTCTCATTAGATAATCTGCTTTATTAAAAACTGAATCATCGATTGGCTTAGCCATCATTGCATATAACATAACATAAACTCGCTTTATTTATACTCGAATTTTAGAGTGGCTAACAAGCTAATATCTTCGAGCTGACACTACATGTAAATAATATAGAAATATATATAGACATTAAATGCATTATAAGAAATAATAATAAAATAATATTAATAATAATAAGCACATAGAAAATATATATATATATTATTTACCATTTACAGTTTTAAGTTTAAGTATGTCAGGCAAAAAGAATCTATATGAAGGTAACATCCTGTATTTGGGTCTTAAAGTCTGCGAAAAAACTGGTACTAAAAAAGTGCGGCAGTGCATTCCACCGCTTAGCTGAAAAGTAAGAAAAGGAGTTCTACGGAGCTGGAGCTGAAAAGTAAGAAAAGGAGCTGAAAAGTAAGAAAAGGAGTTCTACGGAGTTCTTCTTCTTCTTCTTCTTCTCTAAGGAGTTCTTCAGCGTTCTACCTGCGCCACCATCCATATGCATATAATACTTAACAATTATTCTACTCGCGCTTGTTGGATATGAGATGATTATAGCCAACTCGGCGCTACGCGCCTCATTGGTTAACTACCATCTCATATCCAACGCGCACTCGTGGAATAATTGTTAAGTATTATATGCATATGGATGGTGGCGCAGGTAGAACGCTGAAACAAGTGGCTCATGTAACACAAGACAAAGTGTCTCATCTCATATCCAGATTTCAAGAAGTTGGGAGGCGCACAGTCGGCTGAGGTTGAAGAAAGTCGATAGCCAAAACTTTCTTCTCTTAATTTTTAACAAGATTAAGAATCCACTGTTTGTGACTGTCTATGTCTGCCCAGGTAGACATTCTTCATTTTTCTATACGTTGTCCTCTGTTTTTATTGGAATATTTGTACTTCTTTCCTACCTTACTTGCTTGTCAATAGGATATAACGCAGCTGAAAAACTAATATATATCTTCTTTTGCTCCTTAACTTACGGAACAAAAAAAGGAAAACCTTTTAGTTATGAAGCAGCTGCCCAAGCTAAGTTAAGGTTTAATTAGAGCTCGTTTATTATGGAACTTATAATGTATTTTGATATTCGGATAAGAACGACGTTGAGTCATTATTTTCACAAAAATGTGCACAAAAAGGAAACGTTTATAGAAGTAAACTGATTATCGCAGGCGTTCCACCGAGTGAAAGATAAATTGGCAAACGCGATAATTCACCTTTTGAGCTGTATGTATGGGCCATGCAGTTATTAAAAAGGAGTTCCTAGTAGCCCATGTTTAAAAACCGCTTTTTATTAATACCACTTTCAGTTTGCCCACGCTTTTATCTATAAACACCATTTAAAATCGTGAACAATTTCAATAAACCATTATAGCGTAGGCTGGAAAAGCACTTACTTTTTTTTTAACTAACCCACTAAGAAAGAAATCTAGAGGGCCAATTATTTCTTCAACCGTGGCCTAAGTTAGATTTAGTTTAAATAACCGACGCTATGAATTTATCATGCATGCAGTATTTTCTTTTTCATATGTCACTTAAAGACATTTAAAAGGACACCTATCTTATTCAGGATTTTTCATTTGAATAACAAATATTATCTCAAAGGTTCGAGTAATCTAGTACGTATTATCATATCTACTTATTGATATATTAATGCTAATTTCTTGTGTTTAGTGGCGTTCTGTTCAGCTCAGTTAATCTAAGAACGTAAAAAATCAGTTCTTTATTAGATAACAGCATTATTCTTACCAATCCCAGGAAAAGAGCAACTCAAATAATAGTTTCTAGTCTAAACATACAGTCTGATCCATGCGAATGCTATTGAAACTCAATGATAATTTTTGTCTGGTAAAGTTATTATAAATTTGTTCGTATTGTTTTTGACTTTATGGCTCTTTTCTTATTGTCTTTTACCTGTAAACTTCATTACATCATGCTCGCTACACAATACAGATAACTAACAAATGAGGAGCATATTTCACGCGATAAATCCGTGACAGTATTTGATCGACACTAGCCTTCAACCAACTTCAGACTTCATTTAATGCTATGACCTACCAGGGAAAGTTGTCTGATTGTCCATGGCTCCTTTACCGGTCTCGGAGTAGAGTCTTTAATACTGAATATTTCTTTCTGAAAATAGTAGAACAATATTGCTATCATAACCAAAGCGTTGCTCTTACTAACTTAAACTTGAAATTTATATGATTTTGCTGGGCCGGACCAGATTTCAATAGATAGGGTCGTCGCTCCAATGTTGTTATGTCCACCATTCTCTCAACTTCAGGAGATAGGATTAGTTAGGCTCGAGAGGAGACAGAGGTCCTCTAACTTCACGTCTAAAATAGGGATATCTGTGAGCTATTATAACATGAAACTATGAAAAAAGTGAGAGAAAGGTAAATGTGCATGAACGCATGAACTAAATATATTTTAAATAAAAAAATCTCGCTTAAAATTGGCTGTTACTATACCATCACGACTATATAAAATTTCTGATGCAACTAGCTAAAAAGATTATCTGTGGGAAGGCAAAACTTATAAACGTGAAACGTTTAAGCGAAACATACAATTAAAGAAAAGGGAGTTTACAAACCTAACTTTGAAAAACCATACTAGCGAAGACAGAATTCTGTGCTGCTTTGTTGCGATCTGTTAACGTTTCTAATCTTCAGTGGCGATAGCACCGTGAATGCGTTGTGGGGCTTATCGTCTTTTGTTTTGTTGTTTTGTAAGCAGATAATTAGTACTTCGCTCATTAGCAAAGTCAAATTTTCTTTTCCGCTGTACAGCTTTGAGTTTGGCGCAAAATGCCGCTGTTACTTGAGAAGGAACGGTACTAATTTAGATCGTCCGAAGGGGCGGGCACAGGAGCGAAGTACATGTCTTGTAAAGCACTCTCACATCGATCCGTGAATCAAACGTCCTCATAAAACAACTTTTAACTGTTTTTTATGGAGGCAAAGCATTACACACGTCAAGAGAGATGAAATCCACTTGAAGAGATGTTACAAAACGAATTGAACAAACACATCAGCTTAGGAGACGGAAGACCTCTGCTCTCTAATTATCGCGAAAAACAATTTAATGACAAGTAAGGCAGTCTCTGAGGAAGTACGCTTTTAATTTACTGATACGTCCTTTTAATGTTTACAGTCTTCAGTTATGTCATTTTCTGTCTTAATAACTTAGAAATTTCGGCAGCGTGGCTATTGTTCCAGTTACAAATTTAGCAATAAAACTGAATAAAAAAAGTTAAACAGCAAACATTCATGATTCCCATTTAAACTTTTACTGAGATTCTCGATTCAAAATCCAAAATAATCCAAAGCGGGACAATTTCACCGTCAAAGGTTTTCTTTCCTGTTTTTAATGATCCGAATCTTGATTCAATCGAATATTTCCTGTTCAATTAACAATGTATTTTTTCCTTTTTGGAGACGAAATTGATAAGCAGGACCAGAAGCATATATAACCCTGTCACGGGTCAGCTTATGCTCACTTTCAAGCGTTTGCACAGAGATAAAAGCGCCGCGTCCCTTTTCTCCCAGCCTTACTGATTATAAGAATAGATCGATAGTTGCCGAGAGTCGAAAAATATGTATGACGAACGAAAGGATTTGAATATACTCCTATCAAAGGGATTGAAGTAATAAGGTTGATTTGACATTTCTTCCGATTTGTGCCAAATAAGTTTCATGCTAATTGCCAAACGCATTGGTAAGCGAGATGTTATGTTCAATTCCTTTATTTTAAGGAAGTAATTTTGTTTTGAAAATTTTAAAGACAACAATGAAACGGGAAAAAACCCAGGGAGCATTACTCAACACGTGAAAACCAGCAATTTGGAGGCACTAAAATTAAAATGCATTACTCATAATTATTCATGTTAGGAAAGGATCTTTATTAATTTTATGTGCTTGTACTTCGCGAATGGAAAAAGAGCGATACAGACAGATTTAAGAGGCATAAAAGCATCACAACTCATGAATCAAACCTGTCTTGCAACACTGATTAGGCTGTTGCAGTTTTCGAAAAATTGTTGCAAAAAGCAGAGGGGAGTTCTACTCTTTGAAACAAAATCTGTACATGTTGCGCGTTTTACCGGCCATAGCCTGCGTAGCTGGCGGTATTGTGTGGGTGCGAGATTAAAGTTTTGGCGGCGGAGCCGTGTTCCAAAAAAAGACCAAAAAAAGGGAGTGGGGACGAGGCTGTTGAAATACCGCCTGCCAGAAAACCCCGGTATTTTGAATAGTCCGCACACCAGTGTGCGGGGAAACGGATTGGTCGAGGGCCATACATATGTCAATCATGTTAGATGAGCCTTCGCATATATTTCCCAATTTAGGGAGCAGATGTTAAACTGAAAAAGACGTACATGTAAAGTGATTGTGATTGTGATTTCCGCTTTAAAAAGAGCATAATTGATGACCAAATTGCCGAAATGGCGTCTTTAAACTTCACAGTGCTGAAATTGTCTTTATTTAGCCGTAAGAAACAAAGGTCAAAGAAAATTAAAACACTACACAACTGCATCTGAGATCAAATCCTATCAGGAATACCTGCAGAAGAATAAACCACCGGAAATGGTTACTCAGTATGCATGTAACAAACCAGCTTCATGACCTTTTAATGTTAAGCCTGGTGTTGCAAAAAAATATTTACTCAGTCAAAGTTTAGAATGATACATGCACTGTGTAGTGCTAGTAACCTTCGCGCGAGAGCCGAGAAAATAAAAAAACTTCTGTTCAAGCAAACTCACAAGGTCACGTTTCACATTTTCACGAGCTTAGGAGTCGTGTTTAGCCTGTCAACGCTTATTTTTAAACTGTCTCGCGCGAAAATAATCGGAAGTTTCAAATTGCAGGTTTCTCTTTGCCTGGCTGATTTAATTGCGATCAGCTAAGGTGACAAAAATGGGCGGCATTCGAAAAATCATGGTTCTCTGGCAGGCGGTATTTCTCGCGGCTTCGCCGCTCGTGACGGCTCCGTCGTCAAATCTCACTCGACTATATTACAACGGCTCCGCCGCCAAATCTCACTCGACTACTACACAATACCGCCAGCTACGCAGGCTATACCGGCCAAGGCAAACGTCAGTTTGGCAGCAAGTGACCAAACTCCCATTGTGTATGGCGTGACTCCCGCGTAATTTTGTGCGATGTTTGAACATGGGTGGTAAAACGCACAATACTCGAGAAAGAAAACGGGAGCAAGAGACTGTCTCCCAACCCGAGTGTGACTAATTTGAGTCTCAGGGCGTGATGCTATCTTTCAACGGTAACGCGGAGTTCAAGCCAAGGTTCTGTCGATGACCTTTACCATTAAACTTAGAAGTGTTGGTGGCTTCAGGTTGCAGAGATTTGCGACCTTTCATTCCTTTCTGTCATTTCTGTTATTCGCTCTCGGTGCAAAGGCGTCTTGAAGCAAGATAACGAAGGGAAAGGAGAACTATCGTGTGTTACCTAGGCGGAATTTGGAGGCGATTGGAGCAGTTGGAGCGAATTTACGGCAGTTTTCCTTCGATGGATCAGTCGGGTCGCTTCGCTGGAGTGCCCAACCTTGGTAAACCTTTATAGAGAGAGAAAACCGTTCACATAAAAATCCATAAAACGGCCATAAATCGGCCCATAGACCACACAGGAGAGACGTAACACACATTTTAAGTAAGGTAAGCTGTTTTTTATTGAAATCCTTTCATTTTCGTAGGTTACAGAAACGATAGGTTTCTTTCCATACAAATCCTTATATTTCGAATGTTACGCAACTACTCACACTCGGGGTGAGAGACAGTCTCTTGCTCCAAAGAAATCAACGCGAGAAATAGACTGTCTCCCACCCCGGGTGTGAGTAATTTGAGTCTCAGGCTGTGTCGCTATCTTTCAACGGTAACGCGGAGTTCAAGCCAAGGTTCTGTCGATGGCTTCAGACAGGAAAGGTTGCAGAGTTGGCGACCTTTCATCTGTTTGACTCGCTCTCGATGAAAATGCGTCTTGAAGCAAGATCACGAATGGAAAGCGGCAGAACTACCGTGTATTACCTAGGCGGAATTTGGAGGCGATTGGAGCCGTTAGAGCGAATTTACCCCGGCCGTTTTCCTTCGGTAGATCCGTCGGGCCGCTGGAGACAGGAGAGATGCAACACACATTTTAGCTAAGGTAAGCTGTTTTTTTATTGAAATCCTTTCATTTTCCTAGGTTATAGAAACGATAGGTTTTTTCCTCAAACAAATTCTTATATTTAGAATGTTACGCAACAAAGCCGATGCTCGCCGATGCTCGTATTTTGAGCTTGGGCTACCTGTGGTTTTGTAAAGAATAAAATATGAATTTGGCACTTTAGCCTCCGAGCGTACTCAAGTAAAGCTGCAAGACGATCGTCCATGCTTTCTTTGAGACCACCCACAATATTGACGACCAACCGGTGAAAGAATAACGAGGCTGCTGACATTGTTGCAAGTTTGCTGGACTTCCTCTTACAAAACACTGGAAAAGTAATAATAGGGAGCTTTAGCATCGACGACCGCGGCGGCAAAGAAAACGTCACTGGAGATGATTTCTTGGGGACCGCACTTAAGTTTAGAAAGACAAAGAAAAATTCGTCGTTGCTTGTTTACGTCAGTCCATAAAGCGTAAAATTAGGCATTATCACGTCGTAGTCGTGCAGTGCAGGCAAGGAAATTTATTGAAGCTCCCTAATGTCTTGCACGACGCGCGCCGGCGAAGTTGTGTTATGCAAGCTCTGTTTGTATTGCAATTTTACCACCGGAATAAAAAAAATAAAATCCATCGTTTAATTACATGCCACGGCTTTAAAAATGGCCGTAAAGACGAGCAGTGTAGTCAAACAGGTGATGTAATTTTTTGGAGTTTAATACCGCTGGCTGTATACACTCTTTTCGGATCCGTAGGAAAGAAACGCTTTGGATCATGTATCCCGAGTATCCGGTTTTAGATAAGAGATACAAAGACTACAAAGAATTCAGCTTTGACATGATCATGAATCATTATTGGATCAACATTCCGTTTTCGGATTAAAGTAAATAAATGAAATATCCGTTTTCGGCCGCTTAAAATCTGAAATTGGGATTTTGTAAAAAGTAACGAATCTTAGATGTTCTTTAATATTCATTTCCCTCTCGGTTTTGTCAGCATCTTAATTGATGCGACTTCGTCAGACCTCTGCCCGTCTATCTGAACGCCATCCAATAGCCTGTCACTAAAACCCCACATTCGCCTTTGTTATTCTGTGTTTAGATTCAAGATCTGCAATATACAAAGCTGGTCAAAAATCATTGTGAAATCGACTGAACATATTATGATGTGATATGTGGCCTTGACTGAGACCTGGCTCTACCTTGCATGCTGATCTAGCGTGGTAGTAACTTATTCTTCACCCAAAGAAATTTCCAAACAGAAATATGCCATGAGTTATGGAGGGGTGAAAATTCTCCAAAGTAAAAGGTTAACAGGGAATAACCGGGGTTGTTAAATTGCTTTTTTTAAAATGTGCCAGGGAGACTATGCTTTATCCATGCTAAGACTTCATCGCTTTGTCGTAAGAGCTGGACTGGTGGCGAATTGCTCCCAGATCTCAGGAAACTAATAAGGTGTAATAAGACTGGCCAGCGACGAACACATCCGGATTACAAAAGGAAATTTTGCGAAATCGGGCGGAAACATTTCAGCACAGATATCCCGAACCATTGAAAACAGCGGTCATGTCAAAACTAGGAGATGTCGACATTCCTGCATCAACGCGGCCACATATACACGGTTATCCCGGCCACTCAACAACCCTCGTGCACAAAACTTGAATGCATGGCGTCAGTGGATCAAAAGTATGTTAGGGTCTAAGAGGAATCACCCTTCGCTTCCTTCACAAAATAAACATAAAAACAGAGGCTGAAGAGGAGAAACCAATGATACAGTGGCCACAAGAAAAGGAGGAATGACCGTGACGGCTTGTCCCAGATAAACCGAAAGGAGAGTTTTACCCCTGTTTCAAGCTACATTCAACCTAAACTGGTACCGCAGGAAGGAAAAGCCAAACTTAATTCAAATAACACGAAAATAGCTTTTTCTATGAGCTCCAAAAAAAAGCTCAAAGAGCAATAATAAGCCGACATAACAAGAGAAACATCGCGTGTGCATCACTGGGCGCTCTTGCCTACGCTCAAATTAGCCTGACCCCGTAGAGAAGAAAACTAAAACACCACTAATAATTGCGAGCAAAACCTCGAGCGGCCACATCATGTTATTAACTCAGTTAAGGCTTTAGATAATTACCCACTAAGTCCTAGTTGCAAAGATTGAGGTATGTTGGAGATAAAATAAAGCACATTTGGGAGCAAGGGTGGCGCATTGGTGAGAGCACTCGCCTTCCAACAATGTAGTCCGGGTTCATATCCCGTCGTCGACGCGACGGCATATGTGGTTTAATTTGAGTTTGTTGCTGCAGGGGCACCCAACGAGAATATAGTTCAAAACCACTTAACAAAGCATTGTTGAACGTATTTTAGTATTTAAACGGTAGATATAGGCGTATTTTCATCCCCTAAAAATTTTTCATCTGTTCGAATTTCCTAGCTGAAAATCTAGTGATCCGAAAATTATAGGGATCAAAACTTACCTTTTCGAAAATTCCATCCAGAAAAAAGGCTCCCTAAAATTCTAGGTAACTTTTATAGAGTAAAAATCCGTTAAAAATGACCAATTATACCATTTTTAAGATGTTCGAAAATCCTGGGAGAGGCAGGCAGCAAGAAATTTTACAACAAATATTCCGAAAATTCTAGATCTCAAATCGTCTTCCGAACAGATATTTTCCGAAAATTGGCGTTGGGTGCCCCTGCTGTTGGTTCTCTCCCCCGGCGGCACCGATAGGTTTTTCTTCGTCCAGAAATTAGGTAGACCGGAAGAACTACTTAGTGGATGTGTTACCTCTAAATAGTTGTTTATTTATATAATTATTTACAACATAGACCTTCGAAACTGCTCAGATCTTCGTAAGCAACGTTCTAACTTCTAGTAAATCTAGTACAAAAACATGCTGAGAGACAATGCTTAGCATCGACGCTCCCTGGAGGGACAGAGTCACTAGGGCCATTTATACGAGGAAAAATAAGAAGCGTCTTACATAAGACGCGTCTTAAATAAGACGTGAACTGTGCCATTTATACGAGCATGTCTTATCTAAGACGAAAACAGCTCTTATAAATGGCTCGCGTCTTATTTCTGTTCTTGACTTGTTTTCATGTGAATATTGCTCGTAGCAACGGCAATCCAACGTGGCGCGCCAAAAATTAACGTAGGCGTACTATGCGTTCGCGTCTTTTGTAAGACGCGAAGGTCATTTATACGAAGTTTTTCTCGTCTTAGCTAAGACGCGTCTTATCTAAGAACAGGTGTTACGGGCTGTTCTAAAATAAGACGCGTCTTATTTTAGGCGAAATGTGCTATTTATACGGAAAGTTCGCGTCATATTTAAGACGCGTCATATTTTTTCCTCGTGTAATTGGCCCGTTTTACAAGTAGTGTCACTTAATTCCCATCATAAAACCTTAAATCAGAAAACGTTTGTTCAAAAAGTGATTTAATGCGTCACTTTTGATTTTGTCGTTGGAATATCTAATATTATCTTTTTAAAAGGTTGAGTTTGATCGTCCGGGTGAACGTAGTCCTGAATAGGACTGTTGTTGTTGACAGTGACTGACGTTTCGACAACCTGTGCGGTAGTCATCTTCAGAGTCAAAAGTGAGTTGTATCACGTCAGTTGATGGTATTATACTTCTCTGGTTATTGATCTGATTGGTCAATTATGTCGCGATGTTATTGGTCGTCTGTCAGTTAAGCCGTGATTATCTTTTTATTATTATAAGCGGCGTACTTTAATTAGTGTAAAATGACTTGATAGTCAATATATAGGTGCTATCTTTGTAAAATAACCTATTGCGCTCTCGACTTAGTTTGGAAAGTGTAATTTTAAAAAAAAACTACCTTAGCTTAAATAACCTTGCAGTTTGGACTACGATTTTAAAGGTGTCTGTAAAGAAAATTTGGTATGTATTATGAGAGTATAAAAATAAGGATTTTTTTTAAAAAAGAGTTCCTCAAAATTAAAACGGCTAAAACGGAAACACAAAATTTTGTAAATGGTTATTATTTTTTGCGTAGGGGGAAACTTTCACCTGTGCTGGTTTGAGCTTGACACGTCAGCTTAATTCTGCGAGGTATTTCAACTTTTAATTTTTCTCGTGGTCTTGCTAATATAAAAAGAAAATTTAAATGAAAGAAAAATTCATTAAATGTCTTTTAGTTACAGATCTTTATTAAAGTGCAAGTATCTAATCAGTATAATAGAAACTTTACTATGCCTTTCATGTGCTCCGACTAATGAAATGTCTGTTAAGCTCAGTTGAGGAGAAGTACAGGGACTAATTAAGCTGCTTTTACAACTCCGTCTGTTATTTTTTTGTTCATCGCGGTATACACTAGGTAAAAGTTTAGTTTTTTTTTTGTCAACAGAAGGTTACGTGAAAATCGACGCTTAACCTAACGTCACACACTGAAAGGCTGACTCAGAGTTGAACCAGTCATGAATACGTCGAGTTCTTAGTTTTTAATGTAAACCAGAGGAGAAAAAATGTGTACAAAGTTTGCCTTCGAGAGTTAGAATCACCTGCCATTTGTTTAAGCTTAATCAACCACGAGCACACCTCTTTTGCCAAGATGTAAACCACTGAGAGGGCGCTGTGAGCTTCATTTAACACCGAGATAACTAGCTAATGAAGTCTTTTATTTTATGCTTGTGTTCTGGTGAGTAAACGCGAAAGTCAAACATATCCGTAATTAATGAAGGGCATTCATACAGACATAATTGACCGACATTTTAATAACACAAGAAGGTTTCTTATGTTGAATGTACAAATTTTACCACGCTCTATTAATTAACCCTTTTTAAGGCAAGGCAGGTGACTGTAAGGAAATTAAACTCTAAATCGCCGCTCAACTTGATAAACTTATAAACAGCAGGTTTCTTTATCATTGGTAGCATTGAAGGTTGGTTTGTTTGTTTCTCGTGTTTGTCAGCAGCGTTAAGATGGAGGGCCGTGGGTTTATCTGCTTGTTAATGTTTTCTCTGATGTTAATCTGTGACCTGAACGCTATGTCAATTCATGGCATACCTTCCGCTCAACATCTTGCTGAAGGTAGGAAAGCTGAGTTAGTTCTGGGAAGTTTATTCGGCAAAATGTCACCAGCGAAGTTTATTACAGCCATGGCCTACAGTAATTACTCTATAAAAAAGTAACTAAGTAACACAAAGTGAAATGCACGGAAACCTAAAACTTTAAGGGAAATACATGGTTTTTTGTATAAGTTCTTCTTTCTTTCTTCATTCGCGATGCGTTTGAATCACTGGCTTTATTCTGAACCGCAGTGTAAGCCCGTAGAAAATTAAGAAACGGTGAATCGATCGTCTGTTGAATACATGCAAAGTTAACTCAACAGGTACATTGAGAATGTAACCGCAGTAGTATTTGTCGAAAAGTATTATTTAGTGAATCATCTGTTTGCCAGTGAAATTCCCTTTAACGAAAATGTGTCCGCTACACACTGACAGCCCAGTTTTGAGGTCCTGGTGTTTTTCTACAGTAAAATGACCGTTATCCTTTCTTGACTGCTTCAGCATATTCAGCATATTCAGCATATTCCGTTTATTGGAGCCTAAACCTTGTCCCCAGGGCCCTTTTCACTGGCTTTGGAACCCACCTCCAGCGCCCTGGGTACGAGGTTATTGGAGCCTTAAGATTTTATTTCAGGTTTAACAACCTCAGTCTTTATCAACGTCGTGGTGTAATTGTGCGTTGATATTAGGATTTTCTTAAAGGTTAGCAATACTTTGCACCCAAATACAAAGAAAGTAAAGAAGACAATATTCAGGTATCCTATATTATCTGTGTCTAAACTGTCTCATCTTTCGCTTCGCTGGCGTTTCCGTACACCTCTCATATTCACCTCTCGCTTCGCACTTCTCAATTCTCAAAATTAATGCGTGAGAAAAATAAAAGAAGAGTAGGGGCCTGGGAACTGATCACAAAAATAATATCCGAAAATCGAAACAACACGACATCTTCAACTTGGAAAGTCGAATTTTGCTGATCTCCTAGGCTGTTATCCAAGTCTTCTCGATCTGCATAGTTCTCCAAATCCCACTCAGCCTCATTTATAATATTAATTGTAGAGTTCCCGACGCGGAAATCGATTGAGAAACATCGATCGGATTTTACGGCTTATGAAACGACAAAAACGGACAAACAAACAGTTTAAATAACAAACCGTACAAACCAAAATGAGCTACTATGTGAGTAGTAATAATCTCTTGTGTCATTTCTGTTTTCAGGAAATACTGCGATGGATCTTTTCAAACGAGCTCCAGGTAAACAACCTTAAGTTAACTTCTGTGTATCAAAAATACTCTTTGACTTCCCTTTGCCGGGAAAACTTTTAATTGCCCCTGCAGGGATTTCGCCCAGAAGGCGAAATCCCAAGGAGGCACTCTAGTAACTCAAGCGTATATTAAAGAAAGTACTTACAGTTGAAATATACAGTCATACAGTAAATATAGAAAAAATCTCGATTTGCTTGAACAGAGGCCGCGAGGAATCTGTGGGTAATGATGACGTTTCTATTGTTTGCAAGTACGAAATGGTTAGGGTGACGTAAAACACAAAAAATCCCGAAGGGGCCGCTTACAATAGGTAGATTTTGTGACATTAATTGTGCAGTCATACTTCGATACTCTTTTGCGTTACGTGTTATCAGTGACATTCTGTGGAGCAGCTGTTATGAAAGTTATGGACCAAAAGACACTCGTTAAGCGCAGATGAAGTTATAAGGTGCACATAACAGGGTATATTTTAACACTAAGTTAGTGTGCCAGACACGAGTTCACAAATCTTTGATTGGAAACCTTGCCAGACACTCTTTCTCTTTTCTTTGACCTGAATAAGACTCGGCCCCAAACAAGCAAGAAGAGTGAATGATTCAACGGCTCGTTTATCCCTAGCAGAACGATAGACGATTAGAGAAATTGGCCGACTATCAAATTCTGTGCTGACTTATTCCCCGCTCACAGATGCTCTTCCGCTATAAAGTTTAAAATAAGACTGACTAGACGCAGGAGCACCCAACTACGGTTTCCTCCTACACACATTTAAAACACTTTTTAGGCTATCCAGAGAACTTTTAGATCTCTAGAAGTGCATTATAAGCAGCGCTATAAATTTTGTATCTGTTCGGTCATCCTAGGGCAATTTGAGTCTGTTCGAAATATAGGGCTCCAGTATTACTTCCCCGAACATTTTAGATGCAATTTAACGTTTTACGAAAGTGAGAATTTTTTTAATTCTTCTCTACATCGCATTTTTGAATCCAAAAATTTTAGGTTTCCTTTTTACTACGAAAAATAGCCAACCTGGGGAGTACATCGTAGCGGATTTATTGGAAAAGCTTCAAAAACTGTGCATGAATGGAACAGTCATCTAGAAATTTTTAGCCGTCCTCAAGAAATAGAAAATTCTAGGCAATATTTGCTTCTCCGAACAGATATTTTACAGAAAACAGTCGTTGGGTGCCCCTGACTAGAATGTGCGAGCGTGAATTGATCAAACGTCCTTTTAATTTCTAAGGCTTACTTTCCGGCAAATAAAATGAACTAATTGTGAAAAGTGAAATAGAAATAGCGAAAAATTAAACTTCTAATTAATTCTTTTCTTATGGTTTAGAATAAACTATTCTCGAAACTGAGAATGTTTTGATCAAAGCTGTGTAAATCAAACCGAAACTGTGCATGGAACCTTTATTTCCTGTCGATTTATCTCACCTATTGTATGGAATATGTGTGAACATCTTCATTATGAATCGGTATATTTCAAAGAGCAACACAACGAGCAAGAATACTATTGACCGACAACATACAGAGCGGGGGCAGCTGTAGTGTCAACTATTACTAGTAACTACTTATTATGACGTTGTTCGGTTATTCGTTTTAATAATACACCTTGCTAATGGCCATTTTGGTAAGATATTCGCTTTTCGTTAGTTAAAAAACCCATTTTTGTTATCCTTTGCTCGCGATCCTACAGCTACCACATAGAAAGAAAAGAGTACCTCTTAGATATAGTTATGCCCTCGTACCCCGCTTCCTCCCGAAACAAAATTTGGGACACGTAGGGTGGATTTCCACTGTAGCGTAATTTTTTTAACGTACGCGCCCAAAAAGTGCGGGTATCAAGGTCGCACGTTAACGTAAAAAGTTGAATCTTGCTCAACTTTTTTTTTTTAACGACACAGAAATTACAGAAAATCGTTAACATATGGCAAAAAAACCCAAAGAAAGCATGAGGCTTTAATACAACGTGGACTTTCCCTACTAAATAACAAAAGATAAACTTAACTGATGTTACAACTAAACAGCGAAGCCAGAGTAACATTAATAAGAAGGAATAAGGTATTCAAAAAAGAGAAGACAAAAAAAGACAAAAAAAATTAAGATACAAAAGACCGAAGATGTCCAAGAAAAGAAAAAAAGGGGGAGGAGATGGAGGGAAAGGAACAAATATGAAGGTGTTTCTTCAGTTTGTTCTTAAAAGTTGATACACTAACTGACCTTTGAATGTCTGGGCTAGGAAGTGAATTAAAAAACAAAGAACTTTGGTATTGAAACAAAAAAGGTCTTAAGGTGGGTTTCCAATGTCGAGTAATTTTTGCGTACGTACGCCATAAATTTTACGCGCGTTAATAGAATAGGTTGGTTGGACCTCGCTCAACTTTCGTACGTTGCCTCTATTTCAATTATGCATGTAAATCAGTTGTCTGTGCGTTCGCACGGAAAAAATTACGCGGCAGTGGGAATTAATCCTAAGGGTTGATTTCCAGTGTCACGAAAAGTTGATATGCGTTCACGTCTAAATAAAATGTATGGTAAGCTGTAAAATGTATGGTAAGCTGAACGTAAGTAAACGAAAGTAAAAGTTGAACCTTAATCAACTTTTACGTTGGAGTGCACCCTTTCATGCATTGCTTCTATTTTATTTACGCGAGTAAACTTTACGTGCGTACGCACGTAAAATTTATGCGACAGTGGAAATCCACCCGTAGGTTAGTTCTGCATTTAGGAACATGACCCTGATTCCTTCGTAGTGTTATTAAATATATATCTGATAACAACTCAGTTTTTTATTGAAACATTATTTACCTATTTCTGCTAGATACATATATCATTCACGTTTACGCACGACACTTCGTACATTCGCATATTCATTCAATACAATCTATTTTATTTACGATCGTAAAAATTAAATTTACGAGCGTACGCACGTAAAAATTTATACGCGGCAGTGGAAATCCACCCTCATTAAGACAAGGCGCATGGAATCAACCCAATCCTGTCCACACCTCCTTTGACCATGGAGAAATTTGGATTTACTTTTCGTTTATGGGTTCATAACGCTTCCTTTTAACAGGTTTCTAAAAGAACATTTTTTACTAGGATTTCCACTATATAACTTGTTTTAATTCGGTAAAACTAGACTGCTCAGGCGTCGAATGTCCAAGAACATACTCCCAATCTGCTGGAGCTCGAGACCTGGTTGTTTTTTCTTATCTTTGTTAAAATTTAGTCTGAAATTCGTACTCGCTACATCCGATCAATTTTTTCTTTGAATTTTACAGCTTGCAGGGAGGTTTTGACGAATTTTTGCAGGCGCAATAAACATCGATGTCAGGGCCAGCGCTCGCCATTTGTAAGACAGCGATGCCCCAGAACTTGTGGAAAGTGCTAATGAGGTTGGTTGGTCACATACGTTTTTTGAATTAAAGCACACCAGCTGAGTAGAAGTAATTTTCATTTTCATTGGGCAGAATATCTTATTGGCTCTATCTGTTTGTTCAAGAACGAATACTACACTAAACAATATTGTAATGAGTAGCTCCAGTACATTATAAACCTTTATACAAATACTCCATGTGTTCATTTGTGTACCGCAGATTCTGGCGAGAAATTTTAAAGTTATACTTTTTGGGAGTGACAAGACCACCATTAAAAATTTCGAAGAATATTTCTTGCTTTGATCAAGTTTGTTACACAAGCAATATTCCCATTTACAAAATTTTATTGAAAGTGATCTGAAATTGAAGGAAACCCAAGGTTAATTTGAAAGTAGAGATAAACACCATTGCCTGATTTCAAAACAAGGAGACTGGGTACGCGTCCGTATATTATTGTTAATATTATCAACAGAACGCCCATTGAGCCATAAAGAGCACACCAAGCTTCACAGAATCCTTTAGTTTGGCCTTTTTCGGGCGAACAATAAACGAGAAATCTCCAATATTTATCAAGAAATTCATCCAAATAGACGTCCTGACAAGTGTGCGTAATTCCATGCATTTCTTTGTAAATTTTTGAATAGGTGACTATCTTGAGGAGAGGAGAGTGAGGATGGCTCCTATTTTGTTTAGACTACACGTTAGCCGAGAAGAATCATTTCGTTTCAAAAATTTCAGCTCTCCTTTGAGGACAAGTCTGTTAAAAATATTAGATCGTTTGATCATCCACGGGAGTAAAAAATGGCAGAAAGATCCAAGGAAAGCTAGACCGAAGAAAAGAGCTTAAACAGAACAACTTGTCTGGAAAATAACTTGATCTATTTCTGGCCAGAACGTCCATCCATTCTTGAATCTCCTTCTCCCGTCCCTATACTAGCTATACTACCACTGAACTTTGTTCTAAATGAAATAAAACTGATTTGTCGCTAATGTCATTTGCAGGTGAAACCCGTTCGTGTCTGAGGAGTCATAACAAAAAAGAATTTCAACGCACTTTTAAAAGCCAAGTTTCATTATATAGTTATATCGTGAAATAAAAGTCAGTTAACGGTAAAGAAAAGGTTGTTTTAATTTTACTTATAATAAGTTGTTATGAACAGCGTATTTCGCTAGCCTGAATTTCAGCTCGCCTCATCGCGTAAGAAAATCCAATACAGCAAGAGCTCATAACCGGAGCGAGCAACTCTCAAACTAGGCGTATGTCTGTTCATGGCGTTTTTACCGATCAGGTTTATTTTTAGACACATTTTAGGGCACTTTTTCCCGCGAAAATAGAATCTCCACCATGACTATGAGCGCATTCGAAGTATAGGATATCAAAAAGGAACACTAAACGTCATTAAAAGGCAAAAAAATATCGTTTTTAGGTCTCTAGGTTTTGCTGACTGATTTATGAAAGTTATTCAAATTCGCGCCAAAACCGTTCTAAAAAATAAACTGGTCCGTGAAAACGCCGTTACACGAGCGCATGGAAATTGCGCGCTCAGTTGGGTTATGAGGTCCTGAAGACAGTCTTGCTGGATGGCTACGCCCTTCATCCAGGGTTCCAGGATTCCAATCGTTAGTGGGATTCCGGATTCCTTCAGCTGTTTCCCGGATTACAAAGCCCAGGATCCAAGTTTCCACAAGAAAAGATTCTTCCATTCTGGTTTCCACAACTAGCAAAAATTTTCGGGATACGTTAATCCGGATTCTCTTACTGGGGCGATTCAGCCGCCTCCTCTTCTCTTTGTCATCAGCAGTTGGATGCAACATATTCATTGGAGAGGAGCTCACTTCAGATACTAAGTTTGTAGCTGACGCATTTCCATATTGGCTTCATTTCAGGTGGCTTCTTACTTGGCGATGTAGGACATTATAGGCTTTGATTCTGTGGTCAATTTTACATGAAAGACTCCCTTCTATGATCACTTTGATTTTAGAAATTAACAAATTTTGTTATTTGCTAGCTATTTGTTACTTTTATTTTCAAACTATTAATTGAGGACCCTAAAACACAGCAGTCTGTCGGCATCTGGTCAATGAAAATTATTATCTATAATTACGATCTCTCCCTTTTCACGTTCTGAGTTCCAGGAAAAGATCATGACACTACAACACTATCTTGATGAGTTCTCTAATTGCTGGTTATGCGTCCTTGCTGATAGAATATAATTTCCTACATAAGAATAGCAGCATTTTATCATCTTGTAAGGGGCTGAAAAGAAAAGTACAGTTAAGTTTAAAACGACATCGATATCAGCCGAGCCGAAAGCCGAGGCTGATAACACTTGTCAAGACCTTGATTATTTAGGATGTCACAAAAACAGTCTAATAAATGTTTTATTATACATTGTTTTGAAGAAAATAATGAGAAAAATACCGACGCAAGGAACCGGAATTGATATTGTTAGTGGAAATTATGTATTGCGCGCGTAACCTACAGATTAGTCAATTATCTGCTAGCAGATAACTAATCGGTAGGTTGCTCTGATTTCCAAAATTAGCTGTAGGTTCTTAGCCAATGAGAAGACAGTTAACGAGTGCAATGTATAATAATCGGAGTTATGGATATCCTGATCAAACATACGAGAATAAGTTTTAGGGTAATAACTTATTGAAACTGCAATAAGCGCAGAACTCTCGTGGCTAGAAATGCCAACACTACAAAATCAAATCCACTAAACAAATGAAGATTTATTTGCTAAGAGACGTGCGTGGTACGTGAAACGAAGAGCGTGACTGTGCGTGGTTTGAAAACTAAAAACGGTAAAAAAGCAAGTTGCGACAAATTAAAAACGGAAATTTTGACATAAAGAAACAACAGAAACGGCGACAAAGCGAGGACTGTGAAACACACTTACATTGTTACGGCCAAAGACAACTGAGGTTGTGTTAGCGGACTGTGCAAAAGGCGAGACACTGAAGCGAACTGCCCACCAAAGCAAAACTGAAAATTGTACTGCAGAAATATGATGTAAAGTACGGTTGAATACGTAGAAAAGGAAACTAAAGAAACTAAAAACGGCACTAATGAAGATGAAAAGGTAAAGAGACGCAAACAAGGAGGCGTAAAATGACACAAAGACCTAAAAACACCTAAAAAAAAAAACAAAAGAATGAAATGAAATAAACTTACGCAAGAAAGAAGAAACCAATCTGATTGTGGAAAACTTCTTACACTTGGGTCTTACACTTACCTTATAAAATTTTTCAGCATAGCCGACAGGTCTTCTGGCAGTTCTCAATGACAAAATCGTACCAATTGTGCTTTGTGCTCCAACAAAATTTCACAAAGTAGCGGCAGGCTGGAAGTTCTGGACAGGATACCTCATCTCCTGAAACTATCATATGAACCACTGTTGATCATTTCCATAAAGCTACGGTGATATGGACAACTAGAACGTAACAATATGTTTGGAAACATTCGGCTTAAAAACGAGTTAAAATGCGATGTTTCGCGTTTTACCGCCCACTTTCAAACCTTTCCTGCAAAAATCAGGTTGTTGTAAGTTGCGAAAATACAGACCTCTGATTAGAATAAATTACGCGGGAATCACGGAGTTAAATTTACGCCATTCGCTGCAAAACAAGTTTGCCTCCAGCCGGTAAAACGCGCAACATGTACAGATTTTTGTTGCGATAAGTAGAAAGTACTCTCTACTTTATGCGACAACTCTTAGCAACCTGCAGGAACCTGATTTGTTTGAACATGGGTGGTAAAATGCACAACAGCGCTTATTCATCTCGTTTTGCAACATTATTTCAAAACAAGTTCCATCTTTTAGTTGCCCGTTTGTTGTATCTTGCAAGCTAATTAATGTGTATTTTACTTCCAATCCCTATTAACTACTGGTTGTAAACAATGGCGGGATGCTGACACAAATAGCCATTTATTCAACTCATAGGCTCTACTCTTATTAAGTGTGAGTTCTGTCAAAAATATAGAAATATCTTTGTTATATAACGTAGGAAGGAGGCTAGTATTTCAAAGCACACATTTAGTCACATTTTGCATTTTGGATCTGAAAAAACTAAGCTTTAAAACTAAGCAGTCACAATTCTCGTCATTAATCGAGATAAAACAGTCTTAAAGTGAGAAAATGTCAGACAAAAGTACAATTTACATCGGCTTACAGTACTTACAATTATCTTCAAGCGAAGCTGCGTCTAAAGGAAGTAAAAATACGTGTTTATATTTTTTATTCTATGCTACGGAGGGGATGATAGAAAATTAAGTCGACAAAGGAAAAACGGATGTAGGGAAAACGAGGCACACCTCGACTCATCTTTGCGTTGTTGGATTCAGTTTTTATCAAAATCCTATGGATTCGAAGTAACAAAATCAGTAGTACTTGTGACTTCTCCGCAAATATTCATTTATAAATGTTCAACAAAACTTTAAAAAAGCCTTTACTCGAACGTATTACGCACTAAAAAGGTCTTCCAATCAGTCTAAAAATTCTTGCGGTGGCCTGTTGGTATATTCACAGGACTAGTATTTTAACTAATAAATAGATGACTAATTAAGTTAGTCCCGAACTCCCAGCTCCCGCAGAGGACTTCTAAGTATATCAATATTTATTATTATTCTCTCCAGTTTTATATCACTTAATTGATGTCGAAATTAAAACGCTGGGATTTTGTTCAGGAAGTGACGGCAATATATAAACTTGGACTTGAAGTCGCTTCCCGCGAAAAGATTTTCGCGCCGTTTTTTTTTTCCCAAGGTGCATTACCACCAAATACATTAAGGTTTAAAGGCCGCGCTACTTGAAAATCTAACGAAAGTATTGTAATTAACTATACTTTAGTCGGTTCGAGGAATCTTAACTAAAAATAGTATTTGCCACAGCTGAGGTTAGGAAAGACAATAGCTAACATTCACAAAACGACCGAGCCGATAAGTTTAACCCAAAAATTACTGATTTTGTTTATTCACGAAATTGAACAATCATTCTGTACTTAAGAAGTGCCCTTATTATTCGAGCGTGACTAGTTTGGCTTGAAACTTACGATCACTACAACCTAATTTTAGTAAGCATTCGACAAATATCAGTACAAAGTTATAATGCCAAGTGGGATTAACTGTAATACACATGTACCTTCCTCGATGTACGGATCTTCTTCTAGCACAATTCCCTCGCCAGATACGTTTTGTACAAAAAGCAAAGAAGCAAATATCATTAAAATGACTTGTGTCATTGTATACCTTTCTCTTTTTGTATTGAAAACATGCGTTCCACAGTTATAACATTGTTGGATATTGTTTTGTTTTGGGTATGATGCGGGTATCCCTTCAGTTTTTCAATTAACTGAGATTGTTTTTGACGATCGGTTACCTCAAATAAAAAATATATGTTTTTTAAACAGGTTTAATTTATTGGTAACCAACTGTGCTCCTATGAAAAAGAAAACTATTATTTTTGTTCCATTTGAGTTGGGCACCCAAATACAACGCTAATTGCGTAAAAATGCAACTAAATGTTATCACTGAAATTAGATTAAGCAGATGCAGGTTTCTAATTTGTAGTGCCTCAATACTGTTTTTCATTAATTAATTTGATCCCGTTATAACAATCGCACAAATAAGCTACTGACGCAAAAACATTTTTCTTGCACACGTGCTGCGCGGGTTATTGACCGACTAAGCTCAAGCGTCACCCCCAAAAATGAATCATGTTTTTCGAACTAATGATAGCGAGCAACACAACAACTAAATAAAGCACCATTTGCAAAGCAAAGCAAATTTCTATTAACAAGGAAAAACTCAGTTTTTGCCAGTAAAAAGGGAACGACTTTTCTATGCAAAGAAAAAAAGGAAAACTTGATCGTGTAAACGGTTATTTTTAAGTTCATCTACTGTCCACTAGCTTTGCCAATTAATTGCAAAGATAACGGAGTCTGTAATTATTTCAAACCAAGTAATTTACGTAATTACTGAATATCCTAAGAAAAATTGTTGTATCATCAAGTCTCCCTCAAAACACGCAAATTTCCCTCCAAAATTGTCTTCCCTATCGCCGGCCAAATTGACAAGTATGTAGAGTGATTTGCGAGAATCTAGGATAACAGGAGCCCATGACTTACGAGCTCCTGAGAAAAATAAACTAGTAAACAGATGACGTTGAATACGATTTACTTAGCTATACCTCTCTTACAGTCAAATACTTTGCTTTTAATTCCACAAAACACCAAGTTGCACGACCAGAATCGGAAGCGAAGGCTGAGCAAATCAACTGACGTCACATGACGTCAGCAGCCAGTTCTTTCATCCCCTACTCGTTCCCAGTTTCTGGGGCATTTCTCAAGGGTAAAAGGCAGTCTTTGGACGACCAAATTTCAAAAGTATTTTCGGGAGACAATTTTTAAGTTTAGAATTGTTAATTAAATTTATCTAAGGTCCCAAACCAGTTTTTAAAAAACTTCACTTTAAAGACGGCCAGCGAGTGAGCGAAAAAAAACTGCATTTTTCACCTATTTCTCTTTTTTGGACTATTTTTTTGTTTATTGTTGCTAATTGTTTCAATTTTTCTTTCTCGCTCCCTTTTTCCCCTCTGCCTTTCTTTTTTTATATTCAGTAGTTTTGCCACTTTTTCACCTTTCTATTGAATGGAATGGCGGCCGGATTACTTTTAAGGAATCGGATAAATTGTACAAAGCGATAGTAGCGGTAATTAAATGGCAAACTGTTTGACAGTGGACTTCTCCCCAAAATGTTTGTAGGTTTTTGGTTTGCAACTCTGGCAGGATTAGTCGAATGCCCATACTGAGGTATCTGTGTGCGAAACTTAATCCTTTGTGAATTAGTTGCTCACCAACATCATCACTTAAACTCAGACTGAGTCAACTCAGAAATGCATAACCTACATCGTTCCCTGCGCTCTGACCCGAAATCACCCGATCGGTGCCGGACCAAGGAGCTAAAACATAATCCTTGGGAGTGTTGTCATAGTTGCCACAAGGGTAATGCTCATTATTGTTATAATAATAATATCATTATTTCATTCAAATATTTCGCCGGCTAAGACCCAGTCCACATTTAGGAAAACAGAGATTTGGAGATTTTTTCCTCTTTTTTCAAAAAATCCCCGGCCAAAAGTTGAGTCAGTTTTGAATCGCTTTTGGTCCGATCAGACGAAAACGACATATAATTTCGTGACCATTCTTGTCCCCACAGCCACTCGGCTTAAATTGTAACCATCGAGTGCACTGGACGTAATCGTTTTCAAAAACCTCCGTTTTCATCCATCCACACGTGCTTTGGAGAGCGTTTTTGAAAAAAAAAAAGAACGTTTTCGGTGATCGTTTTCATCGGATACGTGTGGACGGGGCCTTATTTGTAATAACGGGATAATATTTTCCTCGATCTACACAATTCTCTGGATCATACTCAGACTCATCCAATAATTGCTAATTAGTATGCGAAATAAATACACTTGAACATATTATATATTGGTTTATACCAGTAATATAATCAATACGATGAAACGCAAAATCATGGCAAATTTACTTTTAATTAACCAGGAAAAAAGAAATTGGCGAAACTTGCTATCGAATTTGAACCGATAATTAGAGTGGTGCCAGGAAACCTACAGTCAATTTACCGCACTTAAAATGATTAATAATCTTTTATTCCATAATTTCAAGCCAAGACATCTTTTTATTCTTTTCATTTCTCATTTTGTCTGTTAATACCGCCAGACACACGGTTTAGTTCTCCTGTCTTTAGCTGCAAAGGGTGTCATAAATAGGATTGCTAGTTTTTGACTCCCTTTAATACTGAAATTTGTACGCCGACTTTATATTAGACTTGAAATTTTTAAAAAAGTGATTTTTTTTCTTCTGCCAACTTCATATGATCCTACCTTTTAAATATTTAAAATGCTATCTTACTGAATGTTTCTTACCTGCCTTCAAACCGTTCACAAAACGCAAAATCTTTATAATTCTATGTTATTATTCCATGATGCTGAGAAATTGGAATGGATCGAGGCTTTCGCTAAATGACGACACTCTGAGCTAATGATACGCATCATCTGCTTTTTAGCTTAATCATATTTCCCCGCCATATTATTTCCCATCAATAGTCAAGTATCCATATTAAGTTTCATTATCAGTTAAAATAGTTACATGAAATTCTCAAAATATATCGAAAATTGAACTTCATTTTCAGCTAGCCAAATTCGATTAGTTCAGTTAGCTGCAATAACTGAGAATTTTATCATTCCCGATAAAACATGCCTGAAAAAGATCCTCTTGAGTTTGCATTAAAGCTATCACGAGTCCACGATTTTAAGATATCTAATAATATCAAATAAAGTTAGGAAAAATGAGGACAAATAACGAAATTTTTCATTGTTTCTTTTCATTTTGATTGTTATATGAAAGAACAAAAGACAATAAAGTTCTCTCTGTCAGTGCCAAAGCACAAATTGCGTCATAGTTGTGTCTGTCTTTGGCCTGTTGGGGAATTCAACTGATATCTTTCTTCATGTACAACTTTTTCCCTTTTATTTTCCGCATTTTGTTTCTTTGTCTCAAAATTATTAGATCTAACATTGAAATAAAGCCATTATTCTCCGTGAGTATTTTTTTTTCCAGTTTCTTCCTAATATTAATTAATTTTGAAGTTAATTAATAATACTTCAGTTGATAATTCGTTGAGCAAGGTTGCTGAAATACCTTCAATATAGAAATACTTCTATGCTAGGGGTATGCTTGTAGTTTATGTTCTTTAAGGACCGTGGTTCTTCAGTACACTCCATGGAACATGAAGTGGCGAGGTTCTTGGGGGAAAGCTCAGTTGGTAGAGCGCTTAATTCCAGAACGGGAGGTCGCAGGTTCGATTCCCGGGGCCGGAACTTGATGGGGCTATTAAACAGATAGCTTGGAGAACTGGCCAAAATTTTCACTGTCTTCTGAGAAATGGCTAAAAACTGAGATTGGTAAATCTGCCCTAACAAATAGAATGGATTCATTTAGCATAGTAATGTAGCTTCAATAGTAATAGCAATAGCCAAATAGTAATAGTAATAAGATAGTGATGGTGATAGTGATGGGTAGTAACAGTTATAGTGAATAGTAATAATTTGACAGCCAGTGACTAGCCAAATTCAAGTAGCAAAGGAGCTAGCCAGTGCGATGATGAGGCCTTCCTAGGGCTCTTGGAGGAGTATCGTCTACCCCAACCGCTGGCTCAACTTCTAGTGGACCTCACTGAAGTATCTGAGTTGCGTATTTATAAGTTATTGGGGAAGCTTAACCCATCTTAAGCATGTGGCCCTGATGAGATCCCGAACTGGATGCTTAAGGGATATGCTGAAATTCTTGCTTTTCCAATAACCAGGATAATCAGCACCTCGCCTCAACAGCGCCTTCCGGCAAACGGAAGCTGACAGATGTATCACCACTACCGAAGAAGCAACCAGTGAAGGACCTTAAAATAGATCTAAGGCCCATCTCCCTGACACCTTGCTTGTCCAAAGTCGCCGAGGACTTTGTTGTGATCGACTATGTCAAGTCTACGGTTCTCAAAGTTCCCGATCCTGACAACAGTACAGGGCGACTCCCGAGTCATTGACTACGCAAGCCTAATTTATTACATATGGTTCACTGCTGGGCAAAGGAAACGGTTGGCAACGTTGCCACCGTGGGAACTATACTGTACTATTTGATTGCCGCAAAGCATTCGGCTTAATCGACCGTAAATTCTCTTTAAAAAGCTTTGATTCTTTGACCGACCGTTCACAGCGAATTAAACTTGCTAATGGATATTTTTCCGAGTGGGGATTAGTCTCCTAAGGCGTGCCCTAGGGGACAAAACTGGGGCCATGGCATTTCCTTATCCTAATGAATGATGTAAATCTTAGCGATACTCAGCTATGGAAATATGTAGATGATACGAAAGCTTCAGAAGTTGTTTCTAAATGTAGCGAGATAGCAACGTACAGCAGCTAGCTGATCGCGTAGCTCAGTGGTAATCTGACAACAGGGTAAAGATAAATAGTGACAAGTGCCAGCAACTAAGAATCTCCTTTTCTAGAAACAAGTCGGAGTTTCAGCCCATCTTAGTAGATAGGCAAGAGTTAGAAATTGTCCAAAGTGCGACACTTCTTGGTGTAACAATACAACTAGTAACTTATAATGGTATGAACACATCAATGATATAGTTAAGACGGCTTCAATACGGTTGTATTTTCTTGTGCAGTTTTAAAGGGCAAATTTTTCCTGAGATCTAGCTCTATTTTATACCTCATGCATAAGATCTATCCTATAAATAGACTTAACAAGTTGTTACCTGCCGTCAGCATTAACCCGTATTCCTCAAGGGAATATAAGGGCTTTGCAATTCCCAAGTGGCGTACCAACCGTTTTTATATTCTCCTGTTGAAAGAACAACGTTTTATCAACTACGGAATAATATTCGACTTAGGTTTTAAGGGTGTTTTATGTATTTTCTCTTTTATCCATTTAGCTTTATCTGCTGAAAGTTTATAGCACAGATTATAATGATTTATTACTATTTATTACGTAAATAATATGAGTTGTAAATACGCAATTCAGCCTTTGAGCTACAAAAGTATTTATTTCATGAACGATCTATCTCTAACTATGGCATCCTCGGAGACCCAGGGGCAGTGAGTCGGGTCGATAAAATGTTCGGGTGAAAGTTTACGGTAAGATCGGGAAGGTAGCTTGCTATCCGTTACTTAGCTTGCGTTACAAAAGTTGCGTGACTAAAAACGTAGCACATTGTGGCAGAAGCCCGGAAAAAAGGTCATGTCTTCGAGAAAGGTGTAAAAGTTACACTACTACACTTCTTTCGTCACGGCAAAGAAGGCGCATAAAACGGCATAGTAGGTGTATCTCGATGAGCTGTGAAAAGCACAGATTGTTCAGATTGTTAGCGGAGCTGAAGAAACATTGGTCTCATTATTTTTTTTAGGAATCAAAGAGCAGGCTGGAAAATATTAGCCTTCCACGCAGACGTTACTCTTTTCTCCCTCGTGGGAAAGAAATGCGTGACGAAGCCCTAAGAACGTCTGCAGGGGAGGCTAGAAAATTATGGCGTTGAGCAGGGATGATTGGGTGCATTTATTTACCGCCCGACGAAATTGCTGAAAAAAAGCGGAAAATTTTCGCATCTTTAACGCGGAGTCAATGGGGAATGGAACTTCCAAGCCTTATTTCTAGGGAGTGACGCGGAGAACTAAATTTGGTAAGCGAAAACCGAGCTTCGGTTTGCCACAAATTTCTCGCTGTGTGGTGTGTGTTGTTGCTACTTGTTATGCCTTGTTCCCTTGCCTTTTGCGTCTTTCTTTGGTGACCAAAATTACAAATAACCGAATAAGCAAATTTCCTTGGAAAAAGGGGAAGGTTTCGGGAAATAGTCGTATTTCTTCAGCTTGTACCAGAGTTAAAACAAAACATGATTTCTAAAAACACTAGGTATGAAATGGAGTATCGCCATCATCAAACGTCACTGTCACGTGTTCGCTGCAGTTGCACTCTCAGGCGAGCTGAGGAGGCCTCTCTCGCTTGAGCACAGGGAACCCGAACGCTGTATTGGCTAATAGAATAATTAGATGCATTTACGCTGTATCGCTGTATTAGTTAATAAAATAATCTGATGGATTTACCTGTGTTCCTGTGTCTTTATGAGTCGTTTTGGAAGGGATTTGAATCGGGGGGGGGGGGGGGGCACTTGGGTATTTTTTGGGTGGGTATGTGCCGCCCGGGACTCCAAATTGGCACCCCGTTCTAGAAAAATTTTCCCCTAAAATTGATACCCCGTTCTAGAAATGGGCCAATTTTTTATACCCCGTTCTAGAATTCGCCCTAAAACTGATACCCCGTTCTAGAAATGGGCCAATTTTTTGTACTCCGTTCTCGGGTGCAACAAGAGTACAACGGTTTGCTTGTTAACGCATTGAACCGTATCTTTAAAAGCAATCTGTCCTTGAATACTTTCAAATGGCTGCTTACAAAAGTGGAGCTTTCGTGCGTTCGAAATATTATACCCCGTTCTAGAAAACGCCTCTGAAATGGATACCCCGTTCTAAATCAGGAGCTTCAAAATCACGACCCCTTTGGGCGGCACATACCCGTATAGGTAATGTATGGGAGTACCCCCCCCCCCGGGTTTGAATCCTGTCAGAGACGTTTCCATTGCTCATATCAAATGGTTGTTTGTCTGACGCTTTTAAATAGGACTCAAGTTTCCAATATTGTGAACTATTAACTCTCCTTGGCAAATCGTCCAAGTAGATCGTCTCCCAAAGAGAGTTAATAACTGTCGCGTCCGACAGGCCAAACAAACAAACATTTGTTACCGGCAATGTTAACCGTCTCTGGTCGGATTCAAATCCCTTCCAAAACGACTCATAAAGACACAGGAACACAGGTAAGTACATCCGAGAGACTATAAAGGGGACAGAGAGGGCATCCCCCATATACACCCTATTCCATAGGTAATTCGTCTCGAGTTATTTTTAACACCACAGATCTCAAGGGGGATTAGACAACAGCCAATCACATAGCGCGAATGTGTTCCGCGTGGATGACCCACGCTGAGAGCCACGCGTCCTTCACGAAATGACGCAGAACAAAATGGGGAAAGACGCGGAGAGCGATTTTGCTATTCCTTTTGTCGACGAAAACGACTACAGCGAGATTTCTGCGAAAGCTGTGTCAGCGAAACCGAAATTAAAAAAGAATCGCCCTTCCTCTCTTGTATAGAGCTAATAGTAGAGCAGGGAAATCCTTAACACACTGAATATTCTCTCAGGATCATTTATAATTTACAGTTTGAAGAGAGCAATTTCTGGTTTGATGTTTATTTTTTTCAGTCTTTATAGCGATTATTCCTACCCACTTACTTTGTCAATTGTAGGCGAACCCTCCTAAAGCTAAATTTCAAGGGACCATATTCAAGCTCAGAAAAAGAAATAAAATTTCGTCGTTGCTTATTTACGTCCTCCATAAAACGCGAAATTAGGCATTTTCACGTCGTAGTCGTGCAAAAACGGGAAAGAAATGAACAAAAAAGTGTGTTGCACGTGCGAAGTTGTTGTTTTGCTAATTAAACCTATTGTTTTTTTGACGTTCTAGTTGTCGTCCGCGTCGTTGGATCTTAAACTCCCTAAATTGTACAAACGACCGGTTTCAATAAACCGGCGAAATTTCTCATTTTATTAAAGTACTGAGGTTACGACAACTTCGAGTTAAACTGATTTCACGGATTGTCAAAGAGTCCAGCGATTCCTTTTTCGCAGGTGAGCGCCGACTCATTTCGCTTCAATATTCAGGAATGCTCTCGATCTTTCTACGCTTTCATTGCCTCTCGCCCGACATGTTTTGCACGGCGTTTGGTCATGCGAAACCTCCACGAAACATCCACGCCTCGCGCGAGGTAACTCTATCCCGATTCTAAAAATAACTCGAGACGAATTACCTATGGAATAGGGTGTATATGGGGGATGCCCTCTCTGTCCCCTTTATAGTTTCTTGGTACATCTTATTTTATCAGCTAACACAGCTTAAATCACAGGTAGCCCAAGCTCGAAATATGAGCATCGGCGAGCATCGGCATTATTGTGTAACATTCAAAATATAAGGATTTGTATGGGAAAGAAACCTATCGTTTCTGTAACCCACGAAAATGAAAGGATTTCAATAAAAAATACAGCTTACCTTACTTAAAATGTGTGTTATGTCTCTCCTATTTATCATGTATTTATGGCCGATTTATGGGTTTTTATGTAAACGGTTCTCTCTCTATATATTTAAGTAAGGTAAGCTGTTTTTTATTGAAATCCTTTCATTTTCGTAGATTACAGAAACGATAGGTTTTTTTCTCATACAAGGGGGAGAGAGAAAGGTTGCTTATTAATTTCCGGTGGCTTGGTATCCGACTTCAGACTGAGGTAATAGCTGTGGTCACACTACACACTTTTACCTAGGAAAACTCGACTTGTTGACCGTTTACCAAGAGAAACTTGATTATTTAAGTGTGACCATGTTCCTTAGGTAACTTACCTCGGAAAAATCTTTTCGTCTGGGGCTTACATATGTCTCGAAAACAATAGAGTTTCCCTTGACAGCTACCTCAAAGCGATAGCTAGGGAAAAATGAAATTCCGAGGTTGCTAGCTATCGGCGAAGGTCTTGATGACAGAACCGGACGGCTCACGTTGTGAAAGAAATTTGGGGGGCACGAGTCGTCTACGTCTTCGCTCACCCTGCATGTTGAATTAGCGTAAGAAATAATAGCTAGATAAAAAGAAAAACGTCTCTTTGATCGGTTAGACCCCTGCGCATCTTGCCTTCTTGAATTCACGCGCCAAAAATTAAACTGTGCGTGAAAACCTTGGGAGCTGATACTAGTCGTGTGACCCTCCCAGAATTTTTTACCTTGGTAAACAAAACCCGAGATCATGAATAGGACAATTGTCGTTTTACTACTACTACCAGAATCCTTCAGTTTGTTGTTTTCTCGTGCAAATTAACTTAGGTTATTGTTGTTTTAATCTCAACGGGATTGACAATCTTGTCGTCGTGAAAATGGCGTATTATTTTTTTAAGTCTGCTTTGTGTGTGTGTGTGTGTGTTTTTCTTTTTTTTTGGAGGGGGGATTTTGCTATTGGATTATTTTCTCAGATTCTTTAGTACTTGGTCACATTTTATGGTCAAATTTAGTCTAATTGTGGGTCAATGTACATATGCATGTATATAACTGTACATCCTTACTACGCACACTTAACTGAAATGCCACATCAGACCGTGTCATCGCAGTAGTATGTAATTGGTGGCCTCTGGGGTGACTTTGTCCGCAATATACTTTTGTTAAAGTAATCCGGATAAGCTCACTAACGACGAATCACTTTCGTTTTTAAAATAAATAGATAAATAAAAATGATGTAAATTAATTAATTAGATAATAAAAATAAAGAAGAATTTGATTGTAGCACTTCCAACTTCATCCCCATAGTTTTTCCCCGCAGAAGAAAAAATGCGAGGGCGAGGAACCAGAACACAACACAAAAACGTGTCTTTTTGAGGTATGTACACTTAAATGTTTGTTAATGTGCATTTTAACCGTTTTCTTGAGCTTACCACAAATTCCCATACAAATCCTTATAATTTGGCTTTAAGAGACTGTCAGTTGAGCCTGGGTATCCTGTGGTCTAAGTTGTGAGTTATAACATAAACTTCCGTTTATAAGCCCCCACCCCCCCCCCCCCCCCCCCCCCGCTACCGGTTATAGGCCTATCTACCTGCAAACAACAAAAGAAATACATCCGGTTATAAGTTCCCCTCTAAATTGTATTGAAATGATTTCGATTCTTTACTAAGTTTTGACAAAGCGGACGAAGTTCAAAAAGTATATTGATTAGCACTGCTTGAACCTTGTTTTGAGACACTTTTTTCGGTGCAGTTATAAGCTCTCCGGATATAAGCCCTCCCAGCCCCCCTCCTTTTATAAGCCTTCTTAAAACCTCTTACGAAGTTGTCTAAGCCCGGGGCTTATGAGCGGAACTCTATTTTATTAACTCTTCGTCGCGATAGTAAGCCTTTTATTTGCGGAAAGAAAAAATCAAATCCAAAAATTGTCAAATCTTAATATATCATGTAATATATTATTTCACATCCATTTGTCATCATTGTATAAAGCAGTCAATATTCAGTTAAAAAGAAGAAGAAGAAATGATGTAAATATCGCTCTTACAAAATTTCACAATAATTTAGATGAAAAATTCGTGATCAGGTTTTCCAATAAAAGAGGGAAGAATGTAGGAATTTGCGATTGAACGATTTACCGGCAATCGGTTTTTTTGGAAGTCATGTATTCACTTCGAAACGGAATTACAAGTTGATTTTAAGGCAGATTCAGAGACCGATCAATAACCTGGAACGCCGTTAATATTTTGTCGACAGCTTCGCCCCGATTAACATAATTGCACTACAATTATGTTGTTATCTGTCGGAGCTAGAGAACTTAATCTGCTTTATTAAAATTAAGCAACTGAGGGGCGATTCAAATGAACTCAAAATTCTGTTTTCCTAAATGTGGTCTGGCTTGAAGCGGCGGAAATCTGTGTGGAGTTCAGTGCAAATCTTCCACGCAATCGAAAATGCGCTACCTGATCACGCACACGTCGGAAACATTTATAACATGACTATATATCGGATTATAAATGTCCTTGCAGGTGCTTTAGTTTTGGTTTCAAATTAAATTTTGAAAAATCAAATTGCCTATATTAAGCAAGTGTAGAGAGAGACAATGGCTTTTAGCGAAGGGAAGACTGAAACGATCAAACATTTAGAAGCTGCCGTCTGATGTGATTAACCTTTGCTACCAAGATTCGTATCATTTAGCGCAACATATTTACCCGATTAAAGCGATTGTGTAACTAGTTTAATAATGTCGAAGGCTAGTTACCTTTCATGTAAATAATCGGTTCTTATTCATTACTTGTTGGTTCTAATCCCTTTTCTTGAAAAAATATAAATCCTTCCGTGCCGGTGTGTTACTTCCTACAAATGGTGTATTTTCCTTCTTTTTTCTTTTATTTGTTCGGAAGAAAACAGTTTCGCCGGTTTCCTAGTGATTTTTTTATCTCGTGACAAGCGAGAAAAACACGCAGAAAAGCACTGCATATTAAGATTATGGATCTGAGGTTTTATTTACTTTTCATAACTATATTGCTTACGGCAGTCAGTTCGCTGTATCCAAAACGAAAATAAAAACAAAAGAAATTCCCACTAAACTATTTAAATTTGACCAAGAGCATGAAAATATTTTCCAACACATACAGGGAAGCTATCGGTTGAGAAAAGAGCCGAAATTTCAAGTAACTCAAGTATCAAAAGTTGTCACAGCTAGAACTCATATTCATATTCATATCAAGTTCATGTTCAGACACAAGTTTCCTTCTCTGTAGTTGCTAAAAACGGTTTCTTTAAAAGACAGGTTGGGCTGTGATTATGTGAAAACGATGAATCCAGTAAAGAGCTCATATTGGTGCGTCTAGTTTTGTTACCGTTTCGCATTATCCTTCTCCTAAAATTCACCCGCCGACAGTGCAGAATATCAGTTATTGCTTTCTTGAATTTTCTACTGACTGTTGTAAATAAGAGTGGATTTATACATGAGTTGAGATAAGTTAGAGACTTGAGAATGTCTAAGATTGCTGGATTGATGGCGTAAGACAGAGATTTTTTTGTCGAGAGAATCAGCGTCAATACGAAGAAGCCTACCCAGCATAATATGAACACACCAATCACGATGACCATCTGTTTTGCTGAGTGAATATCTCTTTTAAGTCGGGTCCCTCCGTTGCGTCGTAGAACACATGTCCTTGTGGTAACCTGATAGATCTTGACATATGAGAAAATAATGATTACCAACGGCAGGAAGAAACTGATGATAGTGATGGCAATGCCTTTATGGCTCCAATTGAGAAGTAGAAGCCCTGAGAGCGCTGCAGAAATCGCCCAAACTAACAGAATGGCGGCTTTGGCGCGAGACGGCGTTAGTATAACTAAGTGTGTAAGCGGGGAGGCGACAGCAAGCAATCTATCTAAGCTGACCAAACAAAGGTTCCATATGGATGCGGTGCCACATATGAGGTCTATTGATCGCCAAACATCATAAAACACAGTCCCACCGGGAAACATATTTTCCTTTGAAATTCTGGACACCATAAATATAGGCATGGCCAGTAAAGCAGTTAGAAGATCCGCGATTGAAAGGGACACTAGAAAGTAGTTTGTGATGGTACGTAGTTCTTTATAAAGGCAAAACGCGGTCATTACAAGTAAGTTTCCCAGTAGTGTTAAAACAATTAATATCGCGATCAACGAGCAAGTGACCACCGTGAGATAAATATCTTGTCTCGCTTTCTCCTTAAGTGCTTGTTCCGGCGGCATTGGATAACTCTCGTTCTTCATTCTGCGTTTAATACGATGTTCTTTTTTGCTAGAGGTATCTTGGAAAAATGCTTTTCATTAGAAATTTAAATGGGTAATGAGATAATGCAAATTTGTTGGTAATCTTTAGTGCTCAATTGGCCATACGGTAGTAAAGAGATTACGGCAATTGTTATCCAATTCTCTTCTGAAGAGCCACGCAATTCTTGGCTAGCTGAGTAGGTTACGTGATAAGAAGCGGCAGTATTTTATGAGTCCGACACCTACTTAGCCTTTGTCACACAAGTTTGTTTTCCTGTTTATATTAGCGAGTGTTTGTTCCCGCTGGAGTTGTCATCTTGCAAAACCGTTGTTGGCACTGTGGCCACACTATTTTCTCTTTCAGTTTTACTTAAGGGAAACGTACTCTTTAAAGTATATATTACCTAAGCATCATAATGAATACTGTAACAGCAGTTGTCTTTAAAATATGTAGCAATCAAATTGCCGCTTCGATTTGATTATGATTATGATTCACCTAAATGAATGCACATCAACAGCAGAGATCTACTGCTTCAACTCATGATGACGGTGGTGAATTTGTCAGGTTGAAGTGTGCCTATAGATTTGTCGACTGAAGCACGTGCGTCTACACAATAGTGATCGTTTGGTGTAGGATTAAATATTTTAAAAGCAAGTGCGATGACTTGAGTGCTAAAAGCGGATTAGCCTATTTCGCTTCATAATAACCAATACCAGTGAAATACTTCTAATGGCTTTGACCATTAAGCAAGTAATGTATTAATCACGGTAACCACTGACTACCAACATATGACGCACGGTGGATGAACTGTTAAATTGAAATCTTCTGTTTCTTAATCGGACTGTAAAAAGCGTTTGGAAAATTTGTGATTTTAAAACTGCACTTCCTGAGCATTGTGTCCTTAAGTAATACTCACGCCCTCTTCTGAAATAGTTTACATATAATATCTCTGAAAAAAATCCGTAGCGATCCACTATTGCAGCTGAGATACAAAATAACAGTCTGGATGGACTCAACAACCGACAAATTTAGTGAAAGGGTGATACTACGTTTTTGATTTAAGTTTATTCAATTTCAAATGAATTGGACTTATTTGTCTTAGGTATAACAAATTGTCCTAAGGTAAGTTAAGAAGTACATTTGTTAAAATTCGATGTTATTAAATTATTCTTTTTATTAAGTGAACACGGACATCGCAGGTAGATTATTGTACTTAAAGCCTGCTCAACAATTTTCAGTTTTGAAAGAGTTTTTAACACCAAATTAAACTTGGAGTAAAAAATTACGTACGTTTCTTTACTGGGTACATGCAGAACGATCCCTTTTTAGGGGCTGCCTAAGTCCGTATTCACTGCAAACCTGGATTTCAGAATAATTCTTATTCAAATAACCCAGTTACCCAGGGAGCAATACTTGGACTGCATTTATTATGTATATCACAGGGGGAGGGGAGCAGAGGAATTTGTTTTTTTTGGCGGGGGGGGGGGTCTTAAAATTTGTTTAAGGGAAAAGGGGGAGATGGTAAAAAATTTTATGAGGCGCAAATATCTATATAAATATATTCAAATTTGCCATGATCTCCATAATCTCTTCTTTACGGCAGAAATACAAAAACCTGTGAACCTTTGGTCACCTTTTGTTTTTAGTTTGCTATGTTAACCATTAATCTCTGCACCATTTCATCATTTTGCCCATATTTTACTTTCCTCGTCAAGACTGGGTGGGGTGAGGGGTTGTCATTTTTTCTTCTGGTCAAGAGGGGGGAAGGGTAGTCTAAAACTTGTGTATATGATCTGGGGCATGTTAAAAAAATTACCCCTCTAAAAAATACCCCCCCCCCCCCGTCTTCCCCCTGCAGTATACATAATGAATGCAGCCAGCTTGCAAAAATTATATTCAGTAAAACGAGTTGAGTGAACTCCATCATAAGAAACTCTTCAAACAACACTTTCAGGACATTTTCCATTCTAAAAAAAAAAAAAACGAAAAATGTCGCTATTGTGAATTAAATTTACAACTGCTTTGCGGAATGTGTTGGTTTAATTTGACTTAAATTCATGTCACGTAGCCTTATCGCAAGGTACATATTTTGGGAAAATAGGAAATGGCAAACTGCTCTAATTACGGTAAGGCGATGATCAAAGATGTAAATAAAAGAATAAAACAAAAATACATAATAATATTATATTGCCCAATATTTCGGTTTGAAAACAAACCTTCTTCAGGGGCTAAAGGAACAATGGAAATATAAACTAAAAGTTCGTTACCGATAAGAAATTGAAAATGTGACAATAAAAGCAATGGATTGGATCAGTTTGTCGTTTCATATTTTTCTACAAGTTTAATTGTACTGATTCAGGTCTACAACTGGGAGATCCAGCACCACTCATTGGTTTGTTGCTGTGGACTTACTGACATTTTATACTTATTTTGGGCTGAGGTTTAAAATTAATTTTTGTAGCATGCTTTCTTGAATCGGAAAAAATAAAATAATTATAACCGTTGTGCATACCGTGCAGTCGTAATAAGAACAAAATCAAAATTATTTTGATTTTGTTCTTATCTATCACTCCAGTGGCTTTATACAACGCTATTATTTTTAAACCAGGACAGCTTTATTAAATGTCTGTAAAAGTGTAATCACTGAATTTATACATTATAAATTGTTGACGCATAATGGCAGCATATCAGTGAGATGACGTCCTCTCAAAAAATGTAACTCTTCTTGATATACACGCTCAGCAAATAATTATGTAACTTAACCCATTCGCTCCTAGAGATTTTGCCGAAAAACGCGTTTTGAAGCTAGTCGAGTGGTTTTCTGGTCACTGTCGTGCTATAAAGAGCTAAAACTTACCACAAACTGGTTTACAGGTCGAACACTTCGCGGTCTTCCGATCCAGATGCAAAATATCAGCTTGCGAAGTTCGGGCATGCGCAGAAAGCAAAATTTCGACAGTTTTTGGGTTTAAAAGTGACACAGCAGTCTTGACTTTTACTTTTCGCTTTCTCTCCTCCCTTCTTTTTTTGCTTTTCTTGCCTCATTTTTTTTTTCTCTTGCTGGGCATTTAGTAGGCTTGATTTTGGTGGGAAGAGTTTTTAGGAAAGCTTTTAGGATCTTAGGATTAGGCGAAAGGAAAGGTAGGTGGGTAATGGGGCAAGATTTTCATGGAGATTTTCAGGTCAATGTCACGTGGTTTTTTGCTTGTTTCTCCGGTGTCCTTGACTGAATTGTGCTCATTCTGGTATGGTTTGAAAGATCTCTTCACTCTGCACAAGTTAGTGAAGAAAGTTGTCCTGGACCGTTAAAACTGATGACGTCACAATGGGTAGAAAGGACCTGGATCCGCACGGGCGGTTACGGGCGGTTCAGGGGTGAATGGGTTAATAGACACTGTATAATTTTTAATCTTACATTGTTTCCCGAACCTTTGAACAGAGAACAAAATGAGCTGAATGAGGCTGACACACCTCACGACGTAATGACAGACAGCCTGGCAAATAATCGAACGATCAACCAAACAGGACTCAGGGCAAACACGACAAAATAAATATGAGAAAAAAAATATATTAGCGAGGTATAAATAAAGCGGGCGACATGCACATCACCTAACCTGAATCGTAGAAACTGAAAAGTAAACATATAAAACAAAACGATACAGCAGTAGTAATTATTTGAACTACCGCGTGACTAGTTCACAACAACGATCCTTTTCGCCAGATCACCTCGCTATTTGCATTCGACTTTTCACGTATAATGCAAACTGTGTGTGAAAGCGGTACATTACAACACTATCCTTCATCGCTTCGATAGAGGATAATTCATCTAGAAAACGCTGAGGTATTTATTTTTGCAGAAGGTCACGTCATGCCCCGCTATCCTGTGCTATACGAATCATCAAAGATATTCTCACCTTCTCTGCTCGCCGTTTGCCAAGTGCCGCTATCAAGTTTTTTTGGTGTCTTTATTACCCCAAACTAATTGCAACATTTAAACGAAAAAAAAATGAAAAAATGTAGAGGCGTGTAAACGAAAGCCTATGGTACTAAAAAGGTGTTTACGATCAAACCTGATCTCATTCTTAAAGAAAGATTTCAGGCATTTGAATTAATCAAGCAAACGTACACGGAAACAAAAAAAACAACAACAAACAAAAAAGTTATACATAGCACAAGTAAAAAGATGCACGAAGAAATAAGTAATAAATAACATTGAAAGCAACTGAGAGAAAAAACATGCAAGATATTATATACGTGCAGGAAGTCACTCTCAGGCAGTTCTCGGATCAGTTACGACAGTTATTTCTTCAGTGGTTTTCAAATTTTAAAGGGATACTGCATTCCTGATTTTTAGAGGTATTTTGTTCCAAAAGGAGCCCAGCTCCTGGTTCCAAAAATCAGCAGCCGAAGTTGCCATAATTAGTTCTAGATCGCGGAAAATAATATGTATGGTAATGCAAACGTCCTAAATGTTTGAAAAATAGAAATCGTAAATTCTAGGTAGAAAATTATTTTTCTGTTCGTTTATAAGCTCGCCCAATTGTAATTGCGTTCGACGTTGGAGAACGCAACCACTAATTTCTGTTGGGTGTCCTGTGCAGTTAATATGCGAGATTTTTTGAGATTGCATTTGTGTCAACACACATTTTCCTCGCTTTGAGGCGCTAGCTTACGTTGTACCTCAGTTTGACGCGCTAACTCACGTGGTGATTCGTGACCATGCGTTCATGTCTTCGTACATCTTTTTCTTGATCGTTGTTGCTGCGTTGGCAAGAGTTTTTCTCACCCGGGACTGGTATCTATTTTGTGTCCCTTGTTCACAGATGAAACATTGGCGATTTTCTGTTTAAACTTACTTTATCGTTTTCCTCGCAGTTTTCAATTAAGTGTTTTTTGTATAGGAAAAACTCCATTCTTAGATGATCGGATATGTAGATGTCATGTTAACAATGTGTGCTGCATTCTGTATTTGTTTTTATGAGCTTAGATCGACCATATTCAACTTAATTCTATTACAAATTACATCATTTCGCTTTTAAAAGCTATTTAAAGCGTTGTATTCTCCTTTGCTTGTGACCATTTTTGAAAAATATACCAGAAGTTGAACGGTGAAACGTTGACCATCAATCTCACCAATTCCGGGTATGTTGTATTTGGAAAGCAGTGCTAAGTAGGTAAGTCGCGCTAGCCTAGTGTCATGCAACAAGGGTTTAACCCTATTCAGACTGGGCTTTTTTGGTCAATCTGTGACTGGGGGGGGGGCTCCTCGGACCCCCCCTCTGTATCTCTGGAACCAATAATGCTAGGGTCATGACATTTACACACAATGATCATCTCCGTACAAAGAAGCCCCACACCCACTTTTGACTTGCCACACCCAATGATGACGTCACAGTGACGTCATATTCCAATTTTTCAATGTTTCTTATTATTTTTCCACTTAGATACGTAAAATATCAATAATATTGGTAAAGTCATCTCTTTGTTATCCTTTCTTATGAACTAGTAACAAGGAAACACTTATACAGCGAGAAAAAGCAATAGCAAGCAATAAAATTTAAAATTTGAAATGGTTGTCCGCCATCTTTGATCCGCCATCTTGGATTTCCGTTTTTTTGTTAAAATTATAATTTAAAGCAACTTTCAAAGGGGAAAAAGCTCAGAATGTATAAAAGAAGTATCAAACTAATGTTTATTACCCAAACAAATGACTTTGGAAGTGTTATTTGGAAAATAGAGCAGCATATTTGTCAAAGCAAAAAAGTGACAAATTTTACCCCATCCCTCCCCCCCAAATATTCGATGTTGAAACATTTTGATGTAATTCAAAAACTAGTCCCAAGCAAAGACCATTTTAACAACAAAAAGCACTATAAGTGTAAAATCGCGATCTTAAAACAAAAAAATCACCATTTTTTAAATTTTCCAAAACCTATGTGTCAGAAACTGGTTGCCATGGCAACATGATTAATCACATGGACATGGTAATTATACCAAAATGTTCCCAGATAAATTTTGGGAAAAGTCAGAAAATTTGAACGTCATAGCTCTCTCGGTGTAGGAGTTATCACGATTTTGCCGGAGGGGGGGTTCGAAAAGCCCCCCCCCCCCCAGTCTGAATAGAGTTAAAGAGAGACGCAACGCTTTGACACTCAATCGATAAACTTTTCAGATGAATTTAATTTTCTGCATCCCAATTTTTAGCCAATTTTATTGACCATCCTACAGTGCGAAAGAATCAGCCCTGAGGATCACAGTCAGTGTTTGACCCGTTGTTTCCTACATATACTTTACTTAGATGTTTAGCCCACTGCTACCTGTACACCTTTTAATTAAATGGCTTACAAACATGTCGAACGCACTCTCCTAGGCTCCGATTCCTGGTTTAGAGTTTAGCTAGATATTTAATATACCCAATCAACTAAACAGAGGTCCACTATGATCTGGGCTGGCTGAAACCGGCTGAAATTTCTCATACGAACCCAAGGCGAAATAGGTCCCGGTAACCGGGCTCATGTGAAGAGGCCCTTAGACAAAGTTGACCAATCGGATTGCAGGACAATAACAATACATTTCGAGAAAGTTGGTTTTGGGCCAATCAGCAGCTCGTAAAAAAAAAAAAACAATAAGTTGCTCCAAGCACAAAAGCAAACGTTTTTCAAGCCGGAAATGTTTCACCAGACAATGTTTTTTCCATTCAAAACTGTACATATGACACCCAGGAGACACGTTTGTTTGACCCAAGCTGTTATTTTGTCAACTACCTGCAATTTCTTCGCTACCATCGCTGCGCTTTGCGATAACATCACGACCTGTAGTCAAAAATAGAACAGACCTCTCAGGAAACACGTGCTTTTTTCAGCGGGTTCAAAACGCCGCGTCTTGCTGGTTTAATTGGTTGATTTGGATCCATGTTGTTTATTTCGATTATGATCGACGAATAAATTTCCCGGAATGTTTTGTTGTTTTGTCTAGGTGGCCCCGGTTATAGCAGTCGCACTGCGAATTCGCATTCCCTTCTTGACGCGTTTGGCTACAAAAGCTTGACTCAGATTTTTGTCAAGTGCGTTTGTTCTTCAGTTCTTAGCAGATAAGTTATTGATCAGAGGGATAAGTCATTAAACCGATACCTGTGAAAAAATACTAGTGTATATCTCAAAAAGGAAAAAAGAAAGTATAATTCGCAGACATGTGTTTTCAGAATAACACTCTAGCAGGAAGTTGGCCAAATTTCAAGCAAGTAGGTTCATGGGTTATACCACTTGGTGCTCAAAATGTCGCTGTACCTGACCTGGCGTCTCACCGGTAACAAAAGAAATCTCTGTCGCTCCCTTAAATCAGTTAGATTATTATTCCCTCTTGGTCCGACATAATATCTACAAATTTGTCGTCTGAATTTCGACTGCAAAGCGGTGCCGAGCCCAATGCATAAATTACTATCATAATAATATATTTTCACAGGCAAGTCCGATCGCGACTAATGATTGAAGTTCCACGTCTGATCAACCGTCGACCTTGTATCATAGTCAGCGACCTAAATAGTAAAAGTTCGGTACATGAAAAGTTCGACGTTTGAACTGGGTCTAAGTCTGACGAAGTCTCTCTAATCATCAAAGATTTGCACAAATTTCGAAAAATGAAGAGATCAGCTCAAGTAACTCACCTTAATGTTTTGTCTTTTCGAGACTGGGTCCAATTTTTGGTTGAGTTGTTTTCGTCTAGATTTGTGACTGTTTTTTCCAATAATTCTATCCAGTGCTGTTGAATAACCTTTGTGTTGAAAGAAATCATTGCAATGAAAAATACCCGCAGCTTTTACAAATAGCCAACTTTCGATATATTAAAATTTTAACTTGATCCCGAGGCTTTAGAGACAAAATTGCAAATTTTCGAGACTCTACTGTCTCGCAATTCTCAGAAGAGACCTGAGCACACAGAAAACCAAAGCAAATACATAGCAAAATGACCAGAAAGCCTGGGCGTCATTTAGAATTTGAATATATTGAACGTGGACTATTCTCGAAGAACGAAGCAAAGGCGGCTCGTAGTGGAGAAACTTACCCATAACACCTTGCTTTCCCGATGGAAAATGAGCGCGCCTTGTATGATCAAATCGGGATGACTTCTCCTTCTGTACCAATACGCTGTTATTTTGTGTCTTTATTCCATAGACGTCGACATATAAAATTGGAACTATACTATTATGCCCAGAAACACTGCTGGGACACTTAATTTTGCACTATCTAGGTCATCCAGGCCCATCCTCGTCCCCAGTTTTCAGTCGTGGAAAACGGTTCATGAAAAAAGTGCACGTGTGACAAAATATAAACTTGGACAGATGTACTTAAAGCGAACAGTGGTTTAAGACGATCAGCTAGCTTGAGCCAGAGTTGCATCGTGTCCTCCTCGGTTGACCATCTTTAGGTTGGTCCAATCTAACATGAAAGTTAGTTTACCTCGTGATATCAACGTTTAAACTGCAGTAGAATGGAAGAAACTCTACCAATATGCAAGGCATTTTCGAGAACATCTCATAAATTTAACTTGTTCCATTTGAATGTCTATTAATCAAACTTGACTTCTAAATAAAAATGGAAAAACTAGAAGACACTCAAATTTTTAAATATTTGTAAATGTTATAGTTGGCTAGTACTATGTTGTATTTTAAGGGAAGCTGCAAAAAACTGAAATTTCATGTTGGGGTTACCCAGAAAAGAGGTCTTTGTTCTCTCTTAGGAAACAGCGCTTCTCAGCAATAGCGATCGAGTTTATAAGGCATGCTAAACGGCGACCGCAGCAAAAACGTTACTTATAACTCGAGCCGTCTCTTTTTCAAACTTCATCGCTATTGTAAGTTTGAAATGAAAAGAAGGTAAAGTTATAAACTAAAATTTTAAAATTTCATATGTATAGCCGTAGACTCTGTTTCGGACGTCGCTTTATGGCCTCCGTCTAATTTGCATTAAAATAGAGAGCTGTTTAATATGTTATCATAAAAGAAAGTCAGTTTGCAAAGAAAAAACATTTGAACTTCTTTTTGTTAGTAACCCTTGTTAGTCTTCGCAATTAATTCTTTGTGATGTATTTTACCTGACATTTTCAGTTTATTAATTGAGCTCGGAAAATATCTTCGTGTCGCTAACGATTCACTTCAGTCTTCTAAGTCAAGATTGAACCTAATAAATAATTAAAAAGGGCTTTTACTGAACTGAGAAAACCTTGGACTTATGGCGGGATTAGTGACAGAAAGAAATTTTCCATCAACTTGACAAAGTGTCAGGTTGAGTCCCAAAAAATAAAAACACAGTAGAGAAGATTCTATTTTTTCTGTGTGTGTAACTTCGACTGTCACATGTTTTGTCTTTTGAGAGTTCTTTTTGTGCGATGTAATTCAAGTGACGTGTAAGTATTAACAACGATCAAGTTCCAAAATAAGTTAAAATAACCCTGACGTCTCCGAGATTTCTTGAAGCCGGCTAGGTAAATAGATGAAGACTCCATTAAAAAATGCATTAACAGGTAAGATGGGAACTCTTAATGTGGTTCGTTGAAGAAAATTCTTTTTTTGTAAAGATTTAATTATGCAAGTGCAACAGATAAATGTATTATATTTCAAGAACATTAAAACATCGAGAGCAGGAAAATTTAATATACATGATAAGGATAGAGTTTATTTACAACCGCGTAATTTTGCCATCATCGGATCGCTAGCGCTGTCAATATTCTTCATAATATCATCAGCTGGCTGCTGTTAAGGAGCGGAACTCAATGAGAAAGCTGTCAGCTGTGTGGATAGAAATCGCAGGAAATGCAAAAGAGTCAATGATATCTACACTTTTGTTTGAAACTGGGGTAAAAGTACTCTCTTCAAGCTCTTTCTTTGCTCAACGATAACTTTAGTTATCTTTTGAGCCCTTACAGATTGGAAACTAGCGTTTCACCTAGCTGCTTGTTATTTTCTGTCTAGATTTTTTCGCGCGCCAAAGGCATCGTGGTGGTTTTTAAGTACATCATCGGTGATATGAGTCTGCAAAAAGGGCAAGAGTCCAGTCCATTGATTAATCCTGGGGAAAACCTTTTAACAATACTTCCAACTGCATTTTGAGTTGTCACCGTAAGTTAACTCGTCGTTCAAGCTGCAAAGATTTATTTCTGGTCAGCAATTGACTGTAACGCCATGAATTATTCCAATTTCACGGAGAACAACACTCTGGAAAGACTCAACTCGATATCTTGTAGACTTCAAATTCCGGATAATGACTTAACGAAAGCATGGAAGACAGTTATTTACTGTGTGACAATTCTCGTATCACTCGTCGGAAACAGTTTGGTTATTTTGGTGGTTTATAGGAAGCAACGAA